>NC_088327.1:38360000-38660000 GCF_036884655.1 Musa acuminata AAA Group
AATAACTACTAGCTTAATGGGTATTGAATCCCCATCCAATAACCCCTTTAAACTCTATGCTCTATTGGGTCTCACCCAATGGATCCATTAAAACAAGGGTAAAAGAGACTTATTGGATATCCCATATCTAATCCTCTATTCATCGAGTCATCTACCATATGTATGTTGTTAGGATCAAGAGTCGGCACTAAGAGGGGAGGTGAATTAGTGCAGCGGTAAAAATTACGTCTTCAATAGTCTCGTTGCGATAAAACCGTTTACGTTGAAAACCGATCTCGGAAATATCTTAACTTGAAACACATTCGTAAATAAATTGAAGGCGGTAAGCACTTAAAGAGGTTTGCAGTAAGGTAATAGAAAGAATAAAATACAAACCAGAGAACACGACAATTTTAGAGTGGTTCGGTCAACGTGACCTACATCCACTTTCGGCTTCCTCCTCCGACGAGGTCACCAGCATCCACTAGAGGCCTTCCTTCAATAGGCGAAGGCCAATCACCTTTTATACTCCTCTTCTCCTTTTACCAGGTTTAGGAGATAACCCTTACAAGCACTCACTCTCCTCTCTAAACAGAATTCTAACACTTAGACTTGGAGGAGAGAATTTTCTAAAGAGATTGCAGCAGCGTTTCTTTACTTTTAGACTTTCTGTGCTTGTGTACTTTAACTAGGGATGAGAGAGGTATTTATAGGCTTTAAGTTGATTCAAACTTAGAGCCTAAAACTTTCCCATCCTGGGTTCCTCAAGCACGGGCGATACCACTGCCCAGTGTCAGTCTGACACTGACACTGCCCTGGGTAGTACCACCACCCAAGTCTGGCGGTACCACCGCCTAGGGGGTAGTGCTGGGCAGTACCACCACCCAGACTAGCGGTACCACCGCTTGGCACCCTACCAGGGGCGATACAACCGCCTAGACTAGCGGTACCACCGCCTAACACAGTCTCGAAGATTGTGCCACGACGGTGAAACTTCTTAAAGCACTGTTTAGGCCTCTCATTAGGCCCAACACAGTTCTTACATGGGCATAGCTAGTCCCTAATTGGGTTGGCCTAATTCTAAAACCAATTACGTGCTAACTATGATTCCTAAGACATATTCTAAGCTAAACAAAGTCTGTAAGTCTTGGTTCTTTCGTCGAGCTTCCAGTGATCTTCCGGTGAACTTCCGACGATCTCTCGGTAATGTTCTGGCGGACTCTCCGACAAGCTCCTGGACTTCACAACGATCTTCTTGGCGAGTTCCAATGAGCTTCTTTGGCAAGCTCCGAGACTTCTCGGCTGGTTCCGCCAGAACTTCCGACGAACGTCCAGACTTTCGACGAACTCTCGAACTCCCAACTATTAGAGCTAGCCCTAGGAAATTTACCAAAGAGTAATTTGGCAACCCAAAAAAATATAATAAAGTAAAAAAATAAAAGAGACAAGAACACCAGATTTACGTGGTTCGATCAATTGATCTACAACCACGGACGAAGGAGAAGCAAATCACTACTATAAAAGAGGACTATTACAAATGCCTTAGGAAGATGTTCCTAGGCTATAAAACACCTGAAACTACTAAACAAGAAAACCCAAAGCAAATAATTATGTGTTTCTTGTGGTGCTTCTTGTGGTGCATCTGACTTCAAAATTCGCCTTGATGCAGACATAATTCGCCTTCAAATAATTATGTAGTAACACCTTGATGCAGACATAATTCGCTGAACAAACCTCTTAACCATAAAACTTCTTTGATCGCCTCTGTCACTACCATATATTCTGCCTCTGTAGTAGATAAAGCTACGACAAGTTGTAAGGAAGCTTTCCAACTAACTGCACAACCGCCAACGCAAAAAACATACCCAGTCAAAGATCTTCATTTATCAAGATCCGTAACATAATTAGAGTCGACGAAACCAACCAAAGTGTCACGATTTTTCCCAAACTCCAAACAAGCATCTGAAGTCCCTTGCAAGTATCTGAGAATCCACTTCACAGCCTGCCAATATGTTTTACCCGGGAGAGATATATATCTGCTAACCACACTAACTGCTTATGAAATATCTGGAAGAGTACAAACCATTGCATACATAATACTGCTAATGACATTGGAATATAGAACTTGCGCCATATATTCTTCCTCTTCAACTGACTGTAGTGACTGAGCAGCAAATAGCCGAAAATGGCTAGCAAGAGGAGTACTCACTGGCTTAGCATTTTTCATGCCAAACCTCTCCAAGACTTTCTCGAGATAATTTTTCTGAGTTAGAAATAATTTTCCAACTCCTCGTTCTCTTTTGATCTCCATGCCAAGAATTTTCTTAGCTGCTCCCAAATCTTTTATTTCAAATTCACTACTCAGCTGCATTTTTAAAGTGTAAATTTCTGACAAATTCTTAGCTGCAATAAGCATGTCATCAACATAAAGCAACAAATACATAAAAGAGCTATCAGTTAACTTTCGGAAGTAGACACAACTATCATACATGCTCCTCGTGTAACTGTTAGGACTCTAGCTAGGAGAGTCCTAATTGAGAGAGACATTCTGTTAGGAATCTGTTAGGACTCTAGCTAGGAGAGTCCTAATTGAGAGCGACATTCTGTTAGGACTCTAGCTAGGAGAGTCCTAATTGAGAGGGACATTCATGTAGGAGGTTTTTTCTTAGAGAAGAATTAGGAGTTGTAAGGGAATAGGGGTCTTGAGTAGGAGCCCTATTAGGAGTTGGTTAGAAGTAAGATTTTTAATTAGGAGTCATATTAGGAGTTAGGGTTTAGAAGCCCTATAAATAGCCATGTATTCCTTCTCTTTTGATAGGCAATAGATGAATCTTTTCTGCAGCCTTTGAGCAGCAACTTGGAGGGAGGAACCCCTACAGAGTTCTAAGAAGGCCGATCCCCTAAAGAGATCAACCCCAAGTTTAGAATCTGTAAGTGTTCTATCACCTGGTATCAGAGCAGCATTCTTGGCATTTCGCTGCCCTTCCACAGCCATCCATCAACCCTCCACAGCCACCCAAAGCAATTCCCACAATTGCTTAAAAGATTGTCGCCAAATTTCGCCGTCATCTCTACCACTGCAGATCATCCTTTGATCTCCCCATGAATTGCAACAGGTTTTGGTTTCCTACCTTACTGCTGCTGCAATTTAGTTATCCCTTTCGAAATTCCAAAAAAAAAAAAAAAAAATTGTTCCTATATTGCTGCATAAACTTTTCGTCACAAAGTTTTCATCTCTACGACGAAAGATACATTGCAGAATTTCAGCCGCATAGCACTGTTGGTTTGATCTTGATACTATATTTTTCCTATCCAAATCTCTACGAAATTTTTTTGATAGCTTTGACACTTCCTACCAGTGGATTTCCCTTTGATTTCGTTAAAAAATTCTGAATATAAACCACTGATCTTTTCATCGTAAACTGTTGAAATTTTTCGACGAGAATTCTGCTATCGCAACTTGCACCAATTTTCTTACTGTTACTGCCGAAATTTTCATGATTAAATTGGACATCCTTGCTGTCATATAAACTGAGATATTGCTATCAATTCCCTTCTCAAATCTCTCAAATTTTTGGTGGAAATTTCGTCGAGAAATCGCTGTTTCTTCGACGACAATTCTGCTCTTACAAGATAACACAATTCTGCAGCAAACTTCTACTAATTTCTATCAAACCTTTGCTGCCATATACCATAGATCTAAAACATTCATCCATAGCCCTAAAACTGCCTAAACCATACCCTCAAACTGCACCCAAAATAGTCACAAAACAAGCCTAAACTGCAGCCTACATCTACCAATCCACTAACCCTTTCGACCATCACTTCTCTCAACCTATATACATGCCTTTAACCCGTCAACAAAAGAGAGATCTTAACATCACAGATTTGGAGTCATATACTATGGCATCTGAGGAGGCAATCAATGCTAAATTCGAAGCCTTTGAGGCACGAATGGAGGATAAGATTCAGAATCTCTTTACCAAATTCGGTTTGGGCCGACCACCAAGCCCGAAGAAATCACATCAAGGAGAGAGCTCTAACCAATCACATCAAGCCCAAAGAGATGTCTTACAAGAGAGGGGAGACTCTATGACCGACCCTGTTAGGATCGGAGCGGCACTAAGAGGGGGGGGTGAATTAGTGCAGCAGTAAAGTGTGATAAACTTTTGACGATTTAAACACTTTCGAAAACTTCGTACGATAAAAGTAACGTTTTCGTTTGAAACTGTTTCGATTGCGTTTTAACTTGAAGAGATAAGTAAGACGGAGACAAAGAAGTAGAGCATTAAAGTGCAAATGGTTTGCAGTAATGTAAATGACAATAAGTAAATGCAAACCAGAGATCACGCCGATTTTACAGTGGTTCGGTCAAATGACCTACATCCACTTGCGAGGCCCCTCTTCGATGAGGCTCCCACTTTCCACTAGCAAATCTCTTGAAATGGAAGGGCAAATACCCCTCTTACAACTTTTTACAAGCGGTTCACTCTCTTACAGATTTTCAGTAAGAAAGAAGGAGGTGAACACTAGCAAATTGAAAATAAGACTAGCAAAGACTTTTCTAAGACCTTTCTCTCAAACAATTGCTGCTCAAAAAGTTGTTTTCTTAGTTGAGACTTGAGGGGTATTTATAGGCCTCAAGAGGATTCAAATTTGGGCTCCAAAAATTTGAATTCTCTTATGTTCCCGATGCTGACGGTGCCACCGCCCAGCCAAGCGGTGCCACCGCCCAGCGCTCGGGTGCTGGGAGGTGCAACCGCCCAGCCCAGGAGGTGTCACCGCCCAGCTCTCGGGTGCTGGGCAGTGCCACCGCCCAGCCTAGGCGGTGCCACCGCCTAGGCCAATTCAGCTCACTGGTTGGGCTCTAAATTTGGCCCAAACCAGTCCGAACTCGGGCCCAATTGGCCCCTACTTGGGTTATAAGATTAACACTTAATCCTAACCCTAATTAATATACTAACTACGAATTTAAAGACATTTTCTAAGCTATTACAAAGTCCGTAAGTCAAGACTTCTTTCGGCGAGCTTCCGGTGAACTTCCGGCGGTCTTCCGATAAACTCTCGGAAACCATTCTGCAGACTCCCGGCAAGCTCCTAGACTTCATGATTTGATCTTGGCGAGTTCCGATGAGCTTCTTCGACAAACTCCGATCTTTCTCGGCGAGCTCCGCGAACTTCCAACGAACCTTCCGGCGAGCTTCCGAAAAACCCTTCGACAAGCTCCCTACTCATTCTTGGCTAGTTCCGGCAGCATTCCCAATGAACCTTCGGACTTCCGTCGAACTCTCGAACTCGCAATGAATCCTTCGTGCTTGACTCCAACACTTTGTTTTGCTTTATGTCTTCGTCATTATCGTAGTTAATCCTGCACACACAAGCAAAAACTCTACTCCGATCTAGACAATTATTATAAAGCGAATTGACATTCTGTTGCCCGGCACGTCATTGGTTGGCGCTTCGTTCGATTCTTCGGCGCATCGTCCTCTCTTGCGGCTTGTTGCCCAATCGGCGGTTGACCTCCGCAACGCCGATATCCTTAGCGCAATTCCACTCTTGGCCCGATGCCCGACGTCCGAAGCCTTCTGCCATCCAATATCCTAACGTGATCTCCTCCGGCACAACATCAATTCCTCCTACCTTAATTGTCTAATCCTGATTGAGTAGACTTGCATCACTCAAAATGCAGTTAAACATAAACATAATTATCAATTGATTTCATCATCAAAATACAAGATTTAACAATCTCCCCCTTTTTGATGATGACAACCAATTGATGACGGAGTTAAACTTGACTCCCGGAGTTTAAACAAACTCCCCCTATCAATATGCCATATTGATAGAACCTTGAATTCAAACTGAATTCAAGTCATTGCAATATTCATCATTAATACTTGCAACACGTCATTATGAACTCATGCATAGACTTATGCATATCATGTCATCAACATACTTCTCCCCCTTTGTCATCAACAAAAAGGAGAAGTACAACTATTCTTTGTGTTTGTAATATAAGTTCAACTCATTGCATGAAAAACATAATATTAAGTTTTATCATCATGCAGTTTTGAAGCTAAAAAATTTAGCAAGTAATGCATCATGCTTTGGACATTCAAGCTATCAAGTTTTAGATATGCAAGTTTTACAGCATACAAGATAGCACTTTTGGTAATGTTCAAGATAGCAAGTTCTACATCATGCAAGCTAGCAATATTGAGATGTTCAAGAAAGCAACTCTTGCTTCTTGAAATATGTAAATTTGTCAAGTTTTGCTAGATGTGCAATTTAGCATTTTTACCTCTTAAGATAGGCAAGATAGCACATTTGCTTCTTTTGAGATAGCAGCTTTTTGCTTCTCTTTAGACTACAAGCTAGCAATTTTTACGATATGTAAGTTTCACAATATACAAGCTAGCAAAAATTTCGAAAGCAAATGCAAGATAGCTTTCTTGTGTAAGCTCATAATTCTTGCTTCCTATTGCAATGTGCAAGTTGCAAGTTTTGCTTCTTGAGATAGGCAAGATAGCACTTTTGCAATTTTTATTTCTTAAGATAGGCAAGCTTGTGATGTTCAAAATAACAAGCTCTTTCTTCTAGAAGTGTCATTTTTGCTTTCTTTACAAAGTGTAAGCTAGCAAAATGTTTGAAAAAGTGATCAAGTTTTGCAACATACAAGCTAGCAAAAATGCCAAACTAGCAAGAGATAATGTTTTACATGAGGCAAGCAAACAATTTGGCAAATGTTACATTTTCATCTTCTCTTTTGATAAGTGCAATTTTTGCTTTCATCTTGAATTGTGCAAGCTAGTTAATTTGCCTCTTTTCATGATGTCCACGCTAGAAATTCTTGCTCCCCCTTTGTCATTGTCAAAAAGAAGGGAAGACCCTTATATCAATTTTCATATTATGACAAAGGTAAGTATCATTCTTATTTGTGCATCATTATATATTCAAATTAAAATATACACAATTTCAATAACCTTATTTTTCATGCACGATACCGAAAAATAAATCAATCATCATTAATAAGCATATCATACATGATACTCAAACATTAAATTTTTTAAGCATTTATCAACATGTTGATCATGATACCAAACATTCATCATTTAAAGCATTCATGATACACATCATATGCAATAAATACATCATGTACATCATTATCATAAGTATTGCATACATCATTTTAACTTTATGAATATTTCATTATTGCATGCATTATACCAAAACATTTCAAGCCATGCAAGCCATAAATACAAAGAAATCATGTCATGAAGGATAAAATCATTTGAATACCAAAAGACATGATTCATATAGTAAATATCTTCTTTAAATAAAATATCAAGAAAAAGCATAGGAGTACAAAGAAGAGATCTTGTTTTAAAAGAAAAATCAAGTAATAACTCCAAGAACTCACAAGGAAAAATCATGATTCATTTAGAAAATCTCCTCTCAAGAGAATATCAAGTAAAATCGTAGAAGATTGATTAATGAGAAATTTTGATTTATAATAAAATCTCATGTATCGAATGTCGAGAAATCAAAATGATGATTTATATAAAAAATATCACAAGTTATATTCAAGAGAAAAATCATCATTCATTTTCAACTTATTCAATTTGTCACATCAATATTTCTTAGATATGCATGATACCAAAACATGATTTTAAATCTTTAACATATAACATGCATAAATTGAAAGGACAAGGGAAGAATTCAAACGTACAAAGATTTCAATCATCTCATAAACAAATGTAAGACCAAGTCATGAATCCAAAATTCCATGAATCAAAATGATCATCAAAGGTAATCTCATGTTATTCCAAGAAATCAATATCATGATTTTGATAAAACTCATTTCAAATTTAAATCATCAAAATATCAATATTACTTTCAAGAGATTCAAAATGGTATACATAGATTTATCATAATAAACATTAAGATCAATAGGATAGAGAAAAATAAATTTTCAAGAAAAAAATATTTTCCTCTTTTTAGTTGTTTCAATTCATATGATTTTATTTCACTTATACCAAATAAAAACATGTATAATGTTTAAAACCGAAAGTGTAAGATTTATTACAACAAGGATTAATAAGGCACTTTCATTATGGTAAAATTATGAAGAAATTCTGTTGAACACCTCTCTAGCGGTGATCTACATAGTGGACGACAATGGCAATGCACCTCTTCCTCGCTATGGGTTCTCTCCTCGTGACAATACACCACCATGCAGCAACAATAAGCAAGAAAGGGGTCAGTCCTCTTATTGTCCTCTCACACTAGGGAGGAGGCTCATAGCATGAGAGAGATGGGAGGAAGAGACGAGGAGGCCGACGACTTTAGGGGTCTAGCCTATGATCCTTTGAGCACCACTCCTGTTTATAGAGAGCTCATTCATGAAAACCCTAATAGATCTTTCTTAATGGGTATTGGATTCTCATCCAATAACTACTAGCTTAATGGGTATTGAATCCCCATCCAATAACCCCTTTAAACTCTATGCTCTATTGGGTCTCACCCAATGGATCCATTAAAACAAGGGTAAAAGAGACTTATTGGATATCCCATATCTAATCCTCTATTCATCGAGTCATCTACCATATGTATGTTGTTAGGATCAAGAGTCGGCACTAAGAGGGGAGGTGAATTAGTGCAGCGGTAAAAATTACGTCTTCAATAGTCTCGTTGCGATAAAACCGTTTACGTTGAAAACCGATCTCGGAAATATCTTAACTTGAAACACATTCGTAAATAAATTGAAGGCGGTAAGCACTTAAAGAGGTTTGCAGTAAGGTAATAGAAAGAATAAAATACAAACCAGAGAACACGACAATTTTAGAGTGGTTCGGTCAACGTGACCTACATCCACTTTCGGCTTCCTCCTCCGACGAGGTCACCAGCATCCACTAGAGGCCTTCCTTCAATAGGCGAAGGCCAATCACCTTTTATACTCCTCTTCTCCTTTTACCAGGTTTAGGAGATAACCCTTACAAGCACTCACTCTCCTCTCTAAACAGAATTCTAACACTTAGACTTGGAGGAGAGAATTTTCTAAAGAGATTGCAGCAGCGTTTCTTTACTTTTAGACTTTCTGTGCTTGTGTACTTTAACTAGGGATGAGAGAGGTATTTATAGGCTTTAAGTTGATTCAAACTTAGAGCCTAAAACTTTCCCATCCTGGGTTCCTCAAGCACGGGCGATACCACTGCCCAGTGTCAGTCTGACACTGACACTGCCCTGGGTAGTACCACCACCCAAGTCTGGCGGTACCACCGCCTAGGGGGTAGTGCTGGGCAGTACCACCACCCAGACTAGCGGTACCACCGCTTGGCACCCTACCAGGGGCGATACAACCGCCTAGACTAGCGGTACCACCGCCTAACACAGTCTCGAAGATTGTGCCACGACGGTGAAACTTCTTAAAGCACTGTTTAGGCCTCTCATTAGGCCCAACACAGTTCTTACATGGGCATAGCTAGTCCCTAATTGGGTTGGCCTAATTCTAAAACCAATTACGTGCTAACTATGATTCCTAAGACATATTCTAAGCTAAACAAAGTCTGTAAGTCTTGGTTCTTTCGTCGAGCTTCCAGTGATCTTCCGGTGAACTTCCGACGATCTCTCGGTAATGTTCTGGCGGACTCTCCGACAAGCTCCTGGACTTCACAACGATCTTCTTGGCGAGTTCCAATGAGCTTCTTTGGCAAGCTCCGAGACTTCTCGGCTGGTTCCGCCAGAACTTCCGACGAACGTCCAGACTTTCGACGAACTCTCGAACTCCCAACTATTAGAGCTAGCCCTAGGAAATTTACCAAAGAGTAATTTGGCAACCCAAAAAAATATAATAAAGTAAAAAAATAAAAGAGACAAGAACACCAGATTTACGTGGTTCGATCAATTGATCTACAACCACGGACGAAGGAGAAGCAAATCACTACTATAAAAGAGGACTATTACAAATGCCTTAGGAAGATGTTCCTAGGCTATAAAACACCTGAAACTACTAAACAAGAAAACCCAAAGCAAATAATTATGTGTTTCTTGTGGTGCTTCTTGTGGTGCATCTGACTTCAAAATTCGCCTTGATGCAGACATAATTCGCCTTCAAATAATTATGTAGTAACACCTTGATGCAGACATAATTCGCTGAACAAACCTCTTAACCATAAAACTTCTTTGATCGCCTCTGTCACTACCATATATTCTGCCTCTGTAGTAGATAAAGCTACGACAAGTTGTAAGGAAGCTTTCCAACTAACTGCACAACCGCCAACGCAAAAAACATACCCAGTCAAAGATCTTCATTTATCAAGATCCGTAACATAATTAGAGTCGACGAAACCAACCAAAGTGTCACGATTTTTCCCAAACTCCAAACAAGCATCTGAAGTCCCTTGCAAGTATCTGAGAATCCACTTCACAGCCTGCCAATATGTTTTACCCGGGAGAGATATATATCTGCTAACCACACTAACTGCTTATGAAATATCTGGAAGAGTACAAACCATTGCATACATAATACTGCTAATGACATTGGAATATAGAACTTGCGCCATATATTCTTCCTCTTCAACTGACTGTAGTGACTGAGCAGCAAATAGCCGAAAATGGCTAGCAAGAGGAGTACTCACTGGCTTAGCATTTTTCATGCCAAACCTCTCCAAGACTTTCTCGAGATAATTTTTCTGAGTTAGAAATAATTTTCCAACTCCTCGTTCTCTTTTGATCTCCATGCCAAGAATTTTCTTAGCTGCTCCCAAATCTTTTATTTCAAATTCACTACTCAGCTGCATTTTTAAAGTGTAAATTTCTGACAAATTCTTAGCTGCAATAAGCATGTCATCAACATAAAGCAACAAATACATAAAAGAGCTATCAGTTAACTTTCGGAAGTAGACACAACTATCATACATGCTCCTCGTGTAACTGTTAGGACTCTAGCTAGGAGAGTCCTAATTGAGAGAGACATTCTGTTAGGAATCTGTTAGGACTCTAGCTAGGAGAGTCCTAATTGAGAGCGACATTCTGTTAGGACTCTAGCTAGGAGAGTCCTAATTGAGAGGGACATTCATGTAGGAGGTTTTTTCTTAGAGAAGAATTAGGAGTTGTAAGGGAATAGGGGTCTTGAGTAGGAGCCCTATTAGGAGTTGGTTAGAAGTAAGATTTTTAATTAGGAGTCATATTAGGAGTTAGGGTTTAGAAGCCCTATAAATAGCCATGTATTCCTTCTCTTTTGATAGGCAATAGATGAATCTTTTCTGCAGCCTTTGAGCAGCAACTTGGAGGGAGGAACCCCTACAGAGTTCTAAGAAGGCCGATCCCCTAAAGAGATCAACCCCAAGTTTAGAATCTGTAAGTGTTCTATCACCTGGTATCAGAGCAGCATTCTTGGCATTTCGCTGCCCTTCCACAGCCATCCATCAACCCTCCACAGCCACCCAAAGCAATTCCCACAATTGCTTAAAAGATTGTCGCCAAATTTCGCCGTCATCTCTACCACTGCAGATCATCCTTTGATCTCCCCATGAATTGCAACAGGTTTTGGTTTCCTACCTTACTGCTGCTGCAATTTAGTTATCCCTTTCGAAATTCCAAAAAAAAAAAAAAAAAATTGTTCCTATATTGCTGCATAAACTTTTCGTCACAAAGTTTTCATCTCTACGACGAAAGATACATTGCAGAATTTCAGCCGCATAGCACTGTTGGTTTGATCTTGATACTATATTTTTCCTATCCAAATCTCTACGAAATTTTTTTGATAGCTTTGACACTTCCTACCAGTGGATTTCCCTTTGATTTCGTTAAAAAATTCTGAATATAAACCACTGATCTTTTCATCGTAAACTGTTGAAATTTTTCGACGAGAATTCTGCTATCGCAACTTGCACCAATTTTCTTACTGTTACTGCCGAAATTTTCATGATTAAATTGGACATCCTTGCTGTCATATAAACTGAGATATTGCTATCAATTCCCTTCTCAAATCTCTCAAATTTTTGGTGGAAATTTCGTCGAGAAATCGCTGTTTCTTCGACGACAATTCTGCTCTTACAAGATAACACAATTCTGCAGCAAACTTCTACTAATTTCTATCAAACCTTTGCTGCCATATACCATAGATCTAAAACATTCATCCATAGCCCTAAAACTGCCTAAACCATACCCTCAAACTGCACCCAAAATAGTCACAAAACAAGCCTAAACTGCAGCCTACATCTACCAATCCACTAACCCTTTCGACCATCACTTCTCTCAACCTATATACATGCCTTTAACCCGTCAACAAAAGAGAGATCTTAACATCACAGATTTGGAGTCATATACTATGGCATCTGAGGAGGCAATCAATGCTAAATTCGAAGCCTTTGAGGCACGAATGGAGGATAAGATTCAGAATCTCTTTACCAAATTCGGTTTGGGCCGACCACCAAGCCCGAAGAAATCACATCAAGGAGAGAGCTCTAACCAATCACATCAAGCCCAAAGAGATGTCTTACAAGAGAGGGGAGACTCTATGACCGACCCTGTTAGGATCGGAGCGGCACTAAGAGGGGGGGGTGAATTAGTGCAGCAGTAAAGTGTGATAAACTTTTGACGATTTAAACACTTTCGAAAACTTCGTACGATAAAAGTAACGTTTTCGTTTGAAACTGTTTCGATTGCGTTTTAACTTGAAGAGATAAGTAAGACGGAGACAAAGAAGTAGAGCATTAAAGTGCAAATGGTTTGCAGTAATGTAAATGACAATAAGTAAATGCAAACCAGAGATCACGCCGATTTTACAGTGGTTCGGTCAAATGACCTACATCCACTTGCGAGGCCCCTCTTCGATGAGGCTCCCACTTTCCACTAGCAAATCTCTTGAAATGGAAGGGCAAATACCCCTCTTACAACTTTTTACAAGCGGTTCACTCTCTTACAGATTTTCAGTAAGAAAGAAGGAGGTGAACACTAGCAAATTGAAAATAAGACTAGCAAAGACTTTTCTAAGACCTTTCTCTCAAACAATTGCTGCTCAAAAAGTTGTTTTCTTAGTTGAGACTTGAGGGGTATTTATAGGCCTCAAGAGGATTCAAATTTGGGCTCCAAAAATTTGAATTCTCTTATGTTCCCGATGCTGACGGTGCCACCGCCCAGCCAAGCGGTGCCACCGCCCAGCGCTCGGGTGCTGGGAGGTGCAACCGCCCAGCCCAGGAGGTGTCACCGCCCAGCTCTCGGGTGCTGGGCAGTGCCACCGCCCAGCCTAGGCGGTGCCACCGCCTAGGCCAATTCAGCTCACTGGTTGGGCTCTAAATTTGGCCCAAACCAGTCCGAACTCGGGCCCAATTGGCCCCTACTTGGGTTATAAGATTAACACTTAATCCTAACCCTAATTAATATACTAACTACGAATTTAAAGACATTTTCTAAGCTATTACAAAGTCCGTAAGTCAAGACTTCTTTCGGCGAGCTTCCGGTGAACTTCCGGCGGTCTTCCGATAAACTCTCGGAAACCATTCTGCAGACTCCCGGCAAGCTCCTAGACTTCATGATTTGATCTTGGCGAGTTCCGATGAGCTTCTTCGACAAACTCCGATCTTTCTCGGCGAGCTCCGCGAACTTCCAACGAACCTTCCGGCGAGCTTCCGAAAAACCCTTCGACAAGCTCCCTACTCATTCTTGGCTAGTTCCGGCAGCATTCCCAATGAACCTTCGGACTTCCGTCGAACTCTCGAACTCGCAATGAATCCTTCGTGCTTGACTCCAACACTTTGTTTTGCTTTATGTCTTCGTCATTATCGTAGTTAATCCTGCACACACAAGCAAAAACTCTACTCCGATCTAGACAATTATTATAAAGCGAATTGACATTCTGTTGCCCGGCACGTCATTGGTTGGCGCTTCGTTCGATTCTTCGGCGCATCGTCCTCTCTTGCGGCTTGTTGCCCAATCGGCGGTTGACCTCCGCAACGCCGATATCCTTAGCGCAATTCCACTCTTGGCCCGATGCCCGACGTCCGAAGCCTTCTGCCATCCAATATCCTAACGTGATCTCCTCCGGCACAACATCAATTCCTCCTACCTTAATTGTCTAATCCTGATTGAGTAGACTTGCATCACTCAAAATGCAGTTAAACATAAACATAATTATCAATTGATTTCATCATCAAAATACAAGATTTAACAATCTCCCCCTTTTTGATGATGACAACCAATTGATGACGGAGTTAAACTTGACTCCCGGAGTTTAAACAAACTCCCCCTATCAATATGCCATATTGATAGAACCTTGAATTCAAACTGAATTCAAGTCATTGCAATATTCATCATTAATACTTGCAACACGTCATTATGAACTCATGCATAGACTTATGCATATCATGTCATCAACATACTTCTCCCCCTTTGTCATCAACAAAAAGGAGAAGTACAACTATTCTTTGTGTTTGTAATATAAGTTCAACTCATTGCATGAAAAACATAATATTAAGTTTTATCATCATGCAGTTTTGAAGCTAAAAAATTTAGCAAGTAATGCATCATGCTTTGGACATTCAAGCTATCAAGTTTTAGATATGCAAGTTTTACAGCATACAAGATAGCACTTTTGGTAATGTTCAAGATAGCAAGTTCTACATCATGCAAGCTAGCAATATTGAGATGTTCAAGAAAGCAACTCTTGCTTCTTGAAATATGTAAATTTGTCAAGTTTTGCTAGATGTGCAATTTAGCATTTTTACCTCTTAAGATAGGCAAGATAGCACATTTGCTTCTTTTGAGATAGCAGCTTTTTGCTTCTCTTTAGACTACAAGCTAGCAATTTTTACGATATGTAAGTTTCACAATATACAAGCTAGCAAAAATTTCGAAAGCAAATGCAAGATAGCTTTCTTGTGTAAGCTCATAATTCTTGCTTCCTATTGCAATGTGCAAGTTGCAAGTTTTGCTTCTTGAGATAGGCAAGATAGCACTTTTGCAATTTTTATTTCTTAAGATAGGCAAGCTTGTGATGTTCAAAATAACAAGCTCTTTCTTCTAGAAGTGTCATTTTTGCTTTCTTTACAAAGTGTAAGCTAGCAAAATGTTTGAAAAAGTGATCAAGTTTTGCAACATACAAGCTAGCAAAAATGCCAAACTAGCAAGAGATAATGTTTTACATGAGGCAAGCAAACAATTTGGCAAATGTTACATTTTCATCTTCTCTTTTGATAAGTGCAATTTTTGCTTTCATCTTGAATTGTGCAAGCTAGTTAATTTGCCTCTTTTCATGATGTCCACGCTAGAAATTCTTGCTCCCCCTTTGTCATTGTCAAAAAGAAGGGAAGACCCTTATATCAATTTTCATATTATGACAAAGGTAAGTATCATTCTTATTTGTGCATCATTATATATTCAAATTAAAATATACACAATTTCAATAACCTTATTTTTCATGCACGATACCGAAAAATAAATCAATCATCATTAATAAGCATATCATACATGATACTCAAACATTAAATTTTTTAAGCATTTATCAACATGTTGATCATGATACCAAACATTCATCATTTAAAGCATTCATGATACACATCATATGCAATAAATACATCATGTACATCATTATCATAAGTATTGCATACATCATTTTAACTTTATGAATATTTCATTATTGCATGCATTATACCAAAACATTTCAAGCCATGCAAGCCATAAATACAAAGAAATCATGTCATGAAGGATAAAATCATTTGAATACCAAAAGACATGATTCATATAGTAAATATCTTCTTTAAATAAAATATCAAGAAAAAGCATAGGAGTACAAAGAAGAGATCTTGTTTTAAAAGAAAAATCAAGTAATAACTCCAAGAACTCACAAGGAAAAATCATGATTCATTTAGAAAATCTCCTCTCAAGAGAATATCAAGTAAAATCGTAGAAGATTGATTAATGAGAAATTTTGATTTATAATAAAATCTCATGTATCGAATGTCGAGAAATCAAAATGATGATTTATATAAAAAATATCACAAGTTATATTCAAGAGAAAAATCATCATTCATTTTCAACTTATTCAATTTGTCACATCAATATTTCTTAGATATGCATGATACCAAAACATGATTTTAAATCTTTAACATATAACATGCATAAATTGAAAGGACAAGGGAAGAATTCAAACGTACAAAGATTTCAATCATCTCATAAACAAATGTAAGACCAAGTCATGAATCCAAAATTCCATGAATCAAAATGATCATCAAAGGTAATCTCATGTTATTCCAAGAAATCAATATCATGATTTTGATAAAACTCATTTCAAATTTAAATCATCAAAATATCAATATTACTTTCAAGAGATTCAAAATGGTATACATAGATTTATCATAATAAACATTAAGATCAATAGGATAGAGAAAAATAAATTTTCAAGAAAAAAATATTTTCCTCTTTTTAGTTGTTTCAATTCATATGATTTTATTTCACTTATACCAAATAAAAACATGTATAATGTTTAAAACCGAAAGTGTAAGATTTATTACAACAAGGATTAATAAGGCACTTTCATTATGGTAAAATTCAATAATCCATAAATCACCAGATTCATATGCATAATTTCGAAATTTATTAAGCATGATCATTATGCATGACACTAAAACATGGTTTCAAAATGTTTAATATTTTCATTACATCATTATGCAATGGTTTCATTGAACATAATTTTGAATGATTCTTATAGATAACTAAAACTTCTTTAGTTTTAATTTATGTGATTGACTTTATATTAGCATGCTCAAGTTTTGTTCTTATGTCAAAAACATACATCATGTTTGAAAACCAAAGACAAGGTTTAAAAAAAATTCATCAAGCCTTCCATATAAAAACCATGCATCATCATTGAAGGTTAATATAGAAATCATCAAAATACACATTCTTGCTTCTCAAACACATATATATGATTATTTAAATCTAACATTTTATTCTATTAACATAAAACATACAATTTTCAAGAAAAATAATTATTCAAAAGAAAAGAGAAAATGCATCATGGAAAACATCAAGTAATTTCAAAATAATTCAAGAGAGTTGAGTTACTTACCTTGTAGTCGAAGCCCGTCAAAGCCCAATTCGTCGTTTCGCCTTTGGAAGTTTTTGATTCATTCTTGGTTGCCTTCCTCTTCTTTGGCCTCTTCCTCCGTTCAAGTTCATTGTTTATTTTAGATTTTGTTTAATAAACTTATTAAGATTTAGTATTCGAAGTTCAAGTTCAATATTGTCCTCATCACTTGAGTCATCGTTCAAGTGGTATTCATTTGTCCGGAGTTCCAAATCCTTCCTGTTCTTTGGAAGGTGATTTTGTTCATCATGTTCATCATGTGTATTGTGAACCATTTCATATGTCATCAATGAACCAATTAGTTCTTCAAGTGAAAAAATATTTAAATCTTTTGTTTCTTGTATTGCAGTTATTTTAGGATCCCACCTTTTTGGAAGGGATCTTAAGATCTTGCTTACGAGATCAAAATTCGAAAAAGATTTACCAAAACACTTAGATTATTGACGACATCCATGAAACGGGTGTACATGTCGCCTATAGTCTCGCTTGGTTGCATTCGAAAAAGCTCAAAATCATGCAATAAAATGTTAACTTTCGAGTCTTTGACTCTACTAGTTCCCTCGTGCGTGATTTCAAGTGTTCGCCAAATATCAAAAGTTGTTTCGCACGTTGAAATCCGATTGAACTCAGTTTTGTCCAAAGCGAAAAATAAGGCATTCATAGCCTTTGCGTTTAAAGAAAAATACTTCTTCTCCAAATCCGACCATTCGTTCATCGGTTTAGAGGGAAGTTAAAAAATGTTTTCAACGATATTCCATAAATTCAAATTCATAGAAATCAAGAAAACTCTCATTCGAGTTTTCCAATAAGTGTAGTCCAATCCGTTAAACAACGGTGGACGAACAACCGAAAAGCCCTCTTGAAAGCCGAAAAAAACCATTTCTAATTGGGTATTAAACCAAAGTGGAAAACCGTGGCTCTGATACCAATTGTTAGGATCAGAGCGGCACTAAGAGGGGGGGGGGGGTGAATTAGTGCAGCGGTAAAGTGTGATAAACTTTTGACGATTTAAACACTTTTGAAAACTTCGTACGATAAAAGTAACGTTTTCGTTTGAAACCGTTTCGATTGCGTTTTAACTTGAAGAGATAAGTAAGACGGAGACAAAGAAGTAGAGCATTAAAGTGCAAATGGTTTGCAGTAATGTAAATAACAATAAGTAAATGCAAACTAGAGATCACGCCGATTTTACAGTGGTTCGGTCAAATGACCTACATCCACTTGCGAGGCCCCTCTTCGATGAGGCTCCCACCTTCCACTAGCAAATCTCTTGAAATGGAAGGACAAATACCCCTCTTACAACTTTTTACAAGCGGTTCACTCTCTTACAGATTTTCAGCAAGAAAGAAGGAGGTGAACACTAGCAAATTGAAAATAAGACTAGCAAAGACTTTTCTAAGACTTTTCTCTCAAACAATTGCTGCTCAAAAAGTTATTTTCTCAGCTGAGACTTGAGGGGTATTTATAGGCCTCAAGAGGATTCAAATTTGGGCTCCAAAAATTTGAATTCTCTTATGTTCCCGATGCTAACGGTGCCACCGCCCAGCGCTCGGGTGCTGGGAGGTGCAACCGCCCAGCCCAGGAGGTGTCACCACCCAGCTCTCGAGTGCTGAGCGGTGCCACCGCCCAGCTTAGGCGGTGCCACCGCCTAGGCCAATTCAGCTCACTAGTTAGGCTCCAAATTTGGCCCAAACCAGTCCGAACTCGGGCCCAATTGGCCCCTACTTGGGTTATAAGATTAACACTTAATCCTAACCCTAATTAATGTACTAACTACAAATTTAAAGATATTTTCTAAGCTATTACAAAGTCCGTATGTCAAGACTTCTTCCGGCGAGCTTCCGGCGGTCTTCCGATAAACTCTCGGAAACCATTCTGTAGACTCCCGGCAAGCTCCTAGACTTCATGATTTGATCTTGGCGAGTTCCGATGAGCTTCTTCGACAAGCTCCGATCTTTCTCGGCGAGCTTCCGAAAAACCCTTCGGCAAGCTCCCTACTCATTCTTGGCTAGTTCCAGCAGCATTCCCGACGAACCTTCGGACTTCCGTCGAATCTCGAACTCGCAATGAATCCTTCGTGCTTGACTCCAACACTTTGTTTTGCTTTATGTCTTCGTCGTTATCATAGTTAATCCTGCACACACAAGCAAAAACTTTACTCCGATCTAGACAATTATTATAAAGCGAATTGACATTCTATTTCCCGGCACGTCATTGGTTGGCACTTCGTTCGATTCTTCGGCGCATCGTCCTCTCTTGCGGCTTGTTGCCCAATCGGCGATTGACCTCCGCAACGCCGATATCCTTGGCGCAATTCCATTCTTGGCCCGATGCCCGACGTCCGAAGCCTTCTGCCATCCAATATCCTAACGTGATCTCCTCCGGCGCAACATCAATTCCTCCTGCCTTAATTGTCTAATCCTGATCGAGTAGACCTGCATCACTCAAAATGCAGTTAAATATAAATATAATTATCAATTGGTTTCATCATCAAAATACGAGATTCAACGGACCCTAACTATTCACGCATGAGAGTGGACTTCCCTAGATGGGAAGAAGGAGACCCAATTGGTTGGATCTCGCGCGCGGAGCGGTATTTTCGGTACCATAAAACTGCGGACGCATCCATGGTGAAAATTACAGCTATACATCTTGAAGGGGATGCTATACAGTGGTTTGACTGGTTTGAACACACTTATGGAGTCCTTTCATGGCGACAATTCAAAGAAGGACTGCTGATCCGCTTCGGACCAACCGATTACGAGAACATTGACGGACAACTAGCAAAGATCCGACAAACCTCCACCATTCAGGAGTACCAAACCAGGTTTGAAAGGTTATCTAATCAAACTCATGATTGGTCTAAAAAAAAGCTATTGGGGACCTTCATTGAGGGCTTGAAGCCGGAGATCCAAGGAGAAGTTAAAGCACGACAACCATACACGCTTATGGCAGCCATCTCTTTCGCACGACTTCAAGATGACCGATTGAACCATGAAGCCTGGAGGACTAGGATCACTCCTCGACCTATAATATTAAAGCCCTCACCCCCCCTATTATCAACCGAGTCCCTGCACCAAAAAGGTTGACAAGAGAAGAACTTCGGGAGCGATCTGCGAAGGGGTTATGTTGGCATTGTGATGAGCCGTGGAGCCGCGAGCATCATTGTAAAAAAGGTAGACTTCTTATGATTGAACCAGTAGAAGAAGTGGTCATTGAACATCTAGAAGTGAGCCTTGAACATGAAGAAGAAGATATGGAAGAAGAGCCACAGCCGACCGACATTATGGTACACGCACTAGCCGGCTGCTCAAATCCGCAAACGATGAAAGTTGGAGGCCTTCTCAAACAACAGCCAATCACTGTTCTCATCGACACGGGTAGCACTAATAACTTCCTGAATAGTGAGGTTGCTGCTCGGATGGCACTGCATATTGAAGGTTGCAGCAAGTTCGACGTAAAGGTTGCCGACGGTAGAATCCTAAAGTGCGACCAAAGATGCTCGCAGGTGAAACTATTACTGCAAGACCAAGAAATTATCACAGATTTCTTCCTCCTACCAATCGATGACTATGAGGTAGTGCTTGGTATAGAATGGCTGACTACACTAGGTGATGTCTCTTGGAACTTTTCTAAATTAATTATGAAATTCTACTGTAAGGGCAAACAGATCATCCTACGTGGGAAGCGCGGAAGCAACGTTACCACTATTTCGACCCAACGAAATAAGTGCCCAGCAAGCCAATCACGTGAGTGATGGCACGTGTGACTTGATACAGAATCTTTTTGCTTATTATATTTTGGCGTATATCACTTTATAACTATTGCATAAATGCATATATATTGTGATGTCCTTGGATTTGTGCAATGGGAATCGGATCGTGATGAGATCACGATAATGAGACCGATTCACCTTTAAACACATATCCTAAATAATCCCGGTCATAGGTTACTCGAGAGGGACATCGTGATAACCGGATAGACTGGTGTGCTGTATACCCGTCCATATGATGGATGCAGCTGGTCTCATAGCTGCTCGTGTAGGGACACTAGGGATACAGTACAGGTGCTCATTGGAGAATGAGTTCACTGATTGATCCGCTTACGGAATGCTGGATGGTTGATGATGCCTTATTGTCAGACAACGATTCCGTAGTCCTAGTGGTGTATCTGGTTCTTAGACTTGAGACACCAAGGATGTCCTGTATGAGTGCTCCACTCTTTGATACCAAACTTATAGGTTTGGCTGTTCCCAGATCTAGTACAGCTGGTCATTGGGAGTGGTAGTCGACCTTACGAGGGCTATTGAGTGTCGATAGAGGATCATCCACTCTCGATATCATGAGAGGAATATCCCATGTGTTCTTGCTCAGACAAATCCCTGGCCAGGGTCATTCGGGTTGAGAGAGAAAGAGTTCTCCGGGAGAATCCGATTAGAGCGAGACTCGAGTAGAAACCGTATGGGTCTGACAGCACCATGCTCGATATACGGTCTCTGGGATATTAGATGGATGAGGGACTATAGGTACATGGTAACTGAGGACAGACAGGTCCAATGGATTGGATTCCCCTGTATCGTCTGGGGACTACGGCGTAGTGGCCTAGTACTTCCGTAGTCGATGAGTCGAGTGAATTATTACAGAGATAATAATTCACTGAGTTAGAAGGAGTTCTGACAGGTATGACTCACGGCCAGCTCGATATTGGGCCTAGAGGGTCACACACATATGGTAGGCATTGCGATGAGTAGAGGTTCGGATATGAGATATCCGACGGAGCCCTTGTCTTATTGGATGCAGATCCAATACCCACTAGGGAAAGGACCCATTAGGGTTTTGACACGGGATCTCTATAAATAGGAGGGATTCACAGCCTCATAGGCTAGAGTCTTTGCTTGCCCTTCCTATTCTCCTCTCCCTCTCCCCTCAGAGTAGGCCTGGAGTTTTGAGGAGCGTCGTCGCAACCCTGCTGTGTGGATCACCGCTAGAGAGGAGGACGCTTGACCTCCTTCACCCTCTCCTAAGGATCTGCAAGGAAACAGGGATATACGATCTCCCTAGGTAACACAATCTCTATACGCAGTTTTGTGTTTTTTGCGGATTTTGCGCACCAATCTTCGCACGACGATGAACATCTTTTTGGGAATCGGGGATTTTTGTTTTCTTGTTCTTCCGCTGCGCATATGATGTCGCCCCCCTATGATAACCCAACAGTGGTATCAGAGCCAGGTTGTTCGTGCGAATGATTGGTTTTGAACTGCGTGTGTTGTGTTTAGGAAGAATATTGACGTCAAAATCGTTGACGCAAAAGCGATAAAGGGCAGCAACAGTTGCTGCCCTCGATCTGCATACCTGCAGCCACCTGCAGCGGCAGCCGCAGCTGCAGCCGCAGCCAGGCAGCACAGCGCCGGCGCATGCGCAAGCGCTGTGCCTGCAGCAGCCGGCCGGCGGTCTGCTTGCAGCAGGCTTGCTGCTGGCGGGGTTGGCAACCCACGGGCAGAGGCGCCGCAGGGAAGCGGCGCCTGCCGCCGATAGGAAGCGGCGCCTGCCGCCGCTGCTCCCACGGGCGAAACCCCCCCACAGGGGCGGCCGCCCGGCGGTACAGCACCGTCTGCGGAGGCAGTGGCGCCCGAAGGGGGCGCCCACCCGCAGCGGCATCGCCGCCAGCGGGCGTGCCGCCTGCAGGCGAGGGCAGTGCCCTCGCCCCGCCGCACAGGCCGCCGCCGGTAGGGTGGCGGCGGCGGCAGCAGCAAAAAGGGCAAAGGGTATTAGGGTTTTCTGGGCAAAAGACAGTTTTACCCCTCGGAATTTGAGAAATTCCAGTTTCTGTCTTTTGTCCAAATTACGAAAATACCCTTAGGAATTGAGAAATTCCCTATATATCCCTGATTTCAGAAAATATTAATTAATTAAAAGGTTTAGTTGATTATTATTTTTATTATTATCTAGTAGTCCTACATGATGATGATTATTTATACATGTGATGTATGATGTGTGGACGGATGATCATGGACCGTGTGATGTGTGTACTTGTGATTATTATTATTGAGGTCTGCGAACCTCCATTATATTTCTCGTTTATTGTCGGGCCTGCGTGCCTATGATTAAGTTGTAATCACATGAGGAGGCGCAGCGGGAGCGTGGATGCGACAGCGGGACCCACGAGACGGACGATCGTGTTGCATGGAGATGCATCAAGATGTCGACGAAACCGACGAGGACGAGATGGACGATCACAGGGCATGGAGATGCACCGTTGCACACATAGATCTTGATGTGAGTGATTAGGCCTACTGGCTCGGGCCTAATCATATTAGGTTATGGTCCATGATCATCTGGTGTGATTGCTTATACACATACTAGATATGTATATATATTTGCATGCGATGTAGATATATATTAAATATGTATATGTGTGACATGTCATATTAGGAGACCAAATCATAGAAACATCTCTCGATAAAATTAAGTCGGTAAACGTGAGGCAATTAGATTGACCCACGTGGCCTTCCATCGTTATGAGTAGGAACCGAATCCCGGTGTAGGTTGAGTTGGTCGAGTCCCTCGAGACTCACCTATATCGCGATTCGCTATCTTGCTTACGACATAGAGATGTCACCGGTGACCTGAGGGCATGATATGCTTGGTCGAGTCCCTCGAGGGTATATCATCAAATCAGACTCATCTTGTAACGAAGGTGTTGACTTAACCGAGCATCATGGTTGGTCGAGTCCCTCGAGGCCATGGTGATTCGGAGGCCGAACAGGACGGGAATCACAAGGAGTTGTGATCGGCAAGAGTTGTCTACCTTTTAGGCTTAGTGTGATTGGTCGAGTCCCTCGAGGTTACACTAAGACGCTGATTGGATCCTGATCCCCACTAGAAGTCTGCCGGAGACTTCCGTTTCACGTGCTGAGGGTGTCGCGTGACTCGTTAGTAAAATAGTGGGAGCATATTAAGATAGAAGTTCATATCTTGATAGTTTATTTCTTGCAAAATCTGCATGTTATTCATTTTTGCTACATCTTTATTTTCAGAAAATGTCGCTTTCAAATCCCTTACGTGGCATACTTGATGTCAACCGCCTCACTGGTCCAAATTATACGGATTGGCTCCGTAACTTGAGAATTGTTCTCACAGCGGAGAAAATCGTGTACGTCCTTGATACAGTGATGCCTACGCCCGAAGAAGGGGCAAGCGAGGATGAGATCGCTCGCTACGTGAAGTACATTGATGACTCCACTCTTGCTCAGTGCTATATGTTGGGCTCTATGACTCCAGAGTTACAGAGACAACATGAAAAGATGGATGCTAGATCCATTCTCCTACATGTCCGTAAATTGTTTGAGGAACAGGGAAGGACTCAACGATATGAGATATCCAAGAGCCTTTTCCGCGCTAGGATGACTGAGGGGACACCGGTTCAGAACCATGTCCTAAAGATGAATGAGTGGATAGAGAAACTCACAGGTCTAGGAATGGTCCTAGAGGATAACTTGTGTGTGGACATTGTGCTTCAGTCCCTACCAGATTCCTTTTCACAGTTCATAATGAATTTTAATATGAACAAGCTTGAGGTGACTCTCCCAGAGCTCCTCAATATGTTGAGGGAGGCAGAGAGTACTATTAAGAAAGAGAAGCCAGTTCTCTACACTGGTGAGACCAGAAAGAAAAGGAAAGCAGAAAGGTCCCTTAAGAAGGGAAAGGGCAAGGGCAAACAAGGTAAAGCAAAGGTTGCTAAGAAAGACTCAGCAAAGGACAAAGGCCAGTGCTTCCACTGTGGTAAAGATGGGCATTGGAAGAGAAACTGCAAAGAGTACCTTGCAGAAAGGGCGAAACAGAAGCTTGGTGAAGCTTCAGGTACATTCATGATCAATCTCCAATTGGCAGATTTTTGTGATAGTGCATTGGTATTGGATACCAGTATTGCTTATTACATCTACAATTTATTATAAATTCTAGCAAAGCCGAGGGGAGATTGACGAGAGGAATATTGCATAAAGGTTTGTTTATGCAAGACACTACTCCACATATCATGAATATAAGTGTCTAAGAGGAAACGAGATGAGGTGAACAATGCATACCTATGGCATTGTAGGCTAGGTCACATCCATGAAAGAATGATTCAAAAGTTACTAAATAATGGATATCTAGATCCATTCGACTATGTGTCATATGTAACTTGTGAGCCTTGTATTCGTGGAAAACTGATCAACTCTCCATTTAGTGGAATTGGAGAGAGAGCCACTGAGTTGTTGGAACTCATACATAGTGATGTATGTGGACCCATGTCAACTCATGCCATTGGAGGTTACTCCTACTTCATTACATTTACTGATGATTTCTCAAGGTATGGATATGTGTACTTAATGAAGTACAAGACCGAGGCCTTTTGAGAAATTCAGAGAGTATAAGAATGAGGTGGAGAACCAGACTGGAAAGAGTATCAAAACTCTTCGATCAGATCGAGGAGGTGAGTACTTAAGTACAGAGTTTACTCACTTCCTCAAGGACCATGGGATATTATCCCAATGGACACCTCCTTATACACCTCAGCTCAATGGTGTCTCTGAAAGGAGAAATCGTACTTTATTAGATATGGTACGGTCCATGATGAGTTTCGCTGACCTACCCATCTCATTCTGGGGATATGCCCTAGAAACCGCAGCTTACCTTCTGAACAGAGTTCCAACTAAGTCGGTGGTGTCTACACCATATGAGATATGGAAAGGGAAGAAGCCTGATCTTAAAGTAGTTAAGATTTGGGGCTGCTCTGCCCATGTTAAAAGACACAACCCCGATAAGTTAGAATCAAGGACAGGGCGATGTAAATTTGTGGGATACCCCAAGGAAACTTGTGGGTATTACTTCTATCATCTCGAGGACCAAAAGGTCTTTGTAGCTAAGAGAGCAGTGTTCCTTGAGAAGGAACACATTCTTGACGGAGACAGTGGGAGAATGATAGAATTGAGCGAGGTTGGAGAACCAAGCTCAAGCACCACTCTACAGCCCGAGTCTGTTCAGGTATCTAATACACAAGTTTCAACTTTACGCAGGTCTGATAGAGTATCCCATCCTCCTGAGAGATATGTGGGACATATTAGAGCAGAGGATGTAGAGGATATTGATCCTCAGACCTACGAGGAGGCTATTATGAGTATAGACTCCGGGAAGTGGAAAGAAGCCATGAATTCTGAGATGGATTCTATGTACTCCAATAAGGTTTGGAACCTAGTTGATGCACCCGAAGGTATTGTACCCATCGGTTGCAAGTGGATCTTTAAGAAAAAGATCGGAGTAGATGGAAAGGTAGAGACCTATAAAGCAAGGCTAGTGGCTAAGGGGTATCGTCAAAGGCAAGGTGTTGACTACGACGAAACTTTCTCACCCGTAGCAATGCTAAAATCCATCAGAATTCTTTTGGCTATTGCAGCATACTATGATTATGAGATCTGGCAGATGGATGTGAAAACCGCATTCCTCAACGGGAACCTCGAGGAGGAGGTGTATATGATGCAACCTAAGAGATTCGTGTCCAAGAACTGCCCAGATAAGGTGTGTAGGTTGCTTAGATCCATTTATGGACTAAAGCAAGCTTCCCGAAGTTGGAACATAAGATTTGATGAGGCAATCAGATCTTATGACTTCGTTAAGAACGAAGATGAGCCTTGTGTATACAGAAAGGTAAGTGGGAGCGCTATTAGCTTTTTGGTGTTATATGTGGATGACATCCTCATCATTGGGAATGACATAGGAATGCTATCCACAATAAAGGCTTGGTTATCTAGACACTTCTCCATGAAGGACTTAGGAGAAGCATCTTATATCTTGGGGATTAGAATCTATAGAGATAGATCCAAGAGGATGCTTGGCTTGTCCCAGTCCAGGTACATAGAAACCATTGTCAAAAGGTTTGGCATGGAAAATTCCAAGAGAGGTCTCATACCGATGAGACATGGGATATCGCTTTCTACGAGTATGTCCCCAAAGACTCCAGAAGAAAGGGCGAACATGGATATGATACCTTATGCCTCAGCAATAGGGTCTATCATGTATGCCATGCTATGTACTAGGCCTGATATAGCGCATGCTCTGAGTGTCACGAGCAGGTATCAGGCGGATCCAGGCTTGGAGCACTGGAAAGCAGTAAAGTGTATCCTTAAGTACTTGAGAAGGACTAAGGATCTTTTACTAGTATATGGAGGTAATAGCCTTAAGGTTGAAGGCTACACTGACTCAAGTTTTCAGTCTGATGTCGATGATAGCAAGTCGAATTCAGGGTATGTGTACACCTTGAATGGAGGAGCAGTGTGCTGGAAGAGTTCCAAGCAAGATACTACTGCTGACTCAACCATAGAGGCGGAGTACATTGCTGCATTAGATGCAGCAAAGGAGGGAGTCTGGGTGAAGAAGTTCATCACAGATTTGGGAGTCGATACAGATAGCGACAAGTCGACTTCCTTATATTGCGACAACTATGGGGTGATTACTCAAATAAGGGAACCCGGGTCTTATCAGAAGTGTTCTGAGGAGGTTCCAGCTTATAAGAGAGATCGTAACCCGAGGAGATGTAGCAGTGGAAAGAGTTCCATCCGAAGATAACATTGCAGATCCACTGACAAAGCCGTTGTCTCATTTTGTCTTTGAGCATCACAGGGGTCTGATGGGGATCAGACACATAGGTGATTGGCTTTAGGTCAAGTGGGAGATTGCTAGTCATAAGTGCCCAGCAAGCCAATCACGTGAGTGATGGCACGTGTGACTTGATACAGAATCTTTTTGCTTATTATATTTTGGCGTATATCACTTTATAACTATTGCATAAA
This sequence comes from Musa acuminata AAA Group, assembly GCF_036884655.1. NCBI lineage: Eukaryota > Viridiplantae > Streptophyta > Magnoliopsida > Zingiberales > Musaceae > Musa > Musa acuminata. Next base: position 38,387,888 of record NC_088327.1, read on the forward strand.
TGCATATATATTGTGATGTCCTTGGATTTGTGCAATGGGAATCGGATCGTGATGAGATCACGATAATGAGACCGATTCACCTTTAAACACATATCCTAAATAATCCCGGTCATAGGTTACTCGAGAGGGACATCATGATAACCGGATAGACTGGTGTGCTGTATACCCGTCCATATGATGGATGCAGCTGGTCTCATAGCTGCTCGTGTAGGGACACTAGGGATACAGTACAGGTGCTCATTGGAGAATGAGTTCACTGATTGATCCGCTTACGGAATGCTGGATGGTTGATGATGCCTTATTGTCAGACAACGATTCCGTAGTCCTAGTGGTGTATCTGGTTCTTAGACTTGAGACACCAAGGATGTCCTGTATGAGTGCTCCACTCTTTGATACCAGACTTATAGGTTTGGCTGTTCCCAGATCTAGTACAGCTGGTCATTGGGAGTGGTAGTCGACCTTACGAGGGCTATTGAGTGTCGATAGAGGATCATCCACTCTCGGTATCATGAGAGGAATATCCCATGTGTTCTTGCTCAGACAAATCCCTGGCCAGGGTCATTCGGGTTGAGAGAGAAAGAGTTCTCCGGGAGAATCCGATTAGAGCGAGACTCGAGTAGAAACCGTATGGGTCTGACAGCACCATGCTCGATATACGGTCTCTGGGATATTAGATGGATGAGGGACTATAGGTACATGGTAACTGAGGACAGACAGGTCCAATGGATTGGATTCCCCTGTATCGTCTGGGGACTACGGCGTAGTGGCCTAGTACTTCCGTAGTCGATGAGTCGAGTGAATTATTACAGAGATAATAATTCACTGAGTTAGAAGGAGTTCTGACAGGTATGACTCACGGCCAGCTCGATATTGGGCCTAGAGGGTCACACACATATGGTAGGCATTGCGATGAGTAGAGGTTCGGATATGAGATATCCGACGGAGCCCTTGTCTTATTGGATGCAGATCCAATACCCACTAGGGAAAGGACCCATTAGGGTTTTGACACGGGATCTCTATAAATAGGAGGGATTCACAGCCTCATAGGCTAGAGTCTTTGCTTGCCCTTCCTATTCTCCTCTCCCTCTCCCCTCAGAGTAGGCCTGGAGTTTTGAGGAGCGTCGTCGCAACCCTGCTGTGTGGATCACCGCTAGAGAGGAGGACGCTTGACCTCCTTCACCCTCTCCTAAGGATCTGCAAGGAAACAGGGATATACGATCTCCCTAGGTAACACAATCTCTATACGCAGTTTTGTGTTTTTTGCGGATTTTGCGCACCAATCTTCGCACGACGATGAACATCTTTTTGGGAATCGGGGATTTTTGTTTTCTTGTTCTTCCGCTGCGCATATGATGTCGCCCCCCTATGATAACCCAACAGCTTGGTATAGAATGGCTGACTACACTAGGTGATGTCTCTTGGAACTTTTCTAAATTAATTATGAAATTCTACTGTAAGGGCAAACAGATCATCCTACGTGGGAAGCGCGGAAGCAACGTTACCACTATTTCGACCCAACGAATGGAGAAAGTTTTGCACAAGGTAAATGGTGGCTTTTTGATGCATCTCCAGCCACAACCAGAAGAGAAGAAAATAGAAATTGAAGATCAAAATCTTGCCCAATTACTTACTGAATTTGCTGACATATTTGCTGAACCGCGCGGTCTTCCTCCTTCTCGGCAACATGACCATCGAATTCTAATCCTTCCGGGCAAGCTACCAGCGAACACTCGACCATACCGATATCCTCACCTCCAAAAATATGAAATTGAAAAGATCGTAAAGGAGATGCTTGAAACAAGGGTGATTCGGCCAAGTTGCAGTCCCTATTCCTCACCGGTGCTACTTGTACACAAGAAGGACGAAACTTGGCGGATGTGCATCGACTACCGAGCTTTAAATGGCATCATCGTCAAAGATAAATACCCAAAACTAGTGGTGGATGAACTTCTTGATGAATTAAAAGGAGCTCGAGTCTTCACGAAGTTGGACCTCCGATCCGGTTACCACCAAATTCGGGTATGTGACGATGACATTCCAAAAACTGCATTTCGCACACATGATGGCCATTATGAATTCTTGGTAATGCCTTTTGGACTCACTAATACTCCTTCAACCTTTCAAAGTCTCATGAATGATATATTTCGGAGCTTTCTTCGTAAATTTGTGCTGGTATTTTTCGATGATATTCTCGTTTACAACCCTTCTCTTGAGACTCACTTTCAGCATTTACGGATTGTTTTGACAATCCTTCGGGAGAATACTCTTTTTGTTAAGCAACCAAAGTGCAGCTTTCTCTAGCAAAAAGTAGAGTACCTTGAGCATATAATATCAGAAGAAGGAGTGGCGGTAGACCCAACAAAAATTGAGGCAATGCAAGGCTGGCCGAAACCTACAAACGTGAAATTACTACGGGGGTTCCTTGGACTAACGGGCTACTACCGAAAATTTGTTAAGGACTATGGGAAGATCAGTGCACCACTCACTTCTTTACTGAAAAAAGATGCTTTTCAATGGTCGGACAAAGCCTCTACTGCCTTCGACAAACTTAAAGCGGCCATGACAACGACGCCGGTGCTTGCGCTACCAGATTTCAATAGACCCTTCATCATTGAGGCCGACGCATCTGGAGTCAGAATTGGAGCCGTTCTCATGCAAAATGGTCAACCACTCGCATACACTAGCAAGGCATTATCTCCCTCCCATCAAAACATGTCAGTATATGATAAGGAGATGCTTGCAATTGTACACGCAGTAACGAGGTGGAGACCCTACTTGATCGGCCGGCGATTTCAAATTAAAACTGACCATAAAAGCCTCAAGTACTTTTTGGAGCAAAAGATAACATCCCCTGAGCAGCAAAAATGGGTAATCAAACTTCTTGGATTTGATTATGAAATTATTTACAAAAAGGGGAAAGAAAACGTTGTTGCAGATGCACTCTCACGGCTACCTGAACAAGCTAAGGTTTCAACCATCTCCCTTCCTACCACCGGTCTCCTCGAGGACATTAGGGAAGAATGGAAGAAGGATCCAGAGATTAGCAACATCATAAAAAAATTGGAGGAGGATCCAAGTGTAATAGCCCACTACACTTGGGATTCGAGGGATCTATGCTACAAAGGTCACATTGTGCTTATACCTGACTCCCCTTGCATCGTAATCATCTTGCGTGAAAGACACTCCATACCTTCAATAGGGCACTCTAGATTCCTAAGAACCTACAAAAGAGTGAAGCAAAATTTTTATTGGAGAGGGATAAAAAAAATTATTACTGAATATGTGGCACAATGTGATGTATGTCAACAGCACAAGGGTGAAACTGTGGCAAATCCAGGGAAGCTACAACCACTACCCATACCAGACTCAGTGTGGACTGACATTTCCATGGACTTCATTGAAGGGCTGCCATCTTCCAAAGGTAAAAGAACGATTCTCGTGGTGGTTAATCGACTTACGAAATATGCTCATTTTTGTGCTGTGAGAAATCCCTACACTGCTGCTAGTATTGCCCAGATTTTCATAGAAAATATTGTTAAACTGCATGGGATGCCAAGGTCCATCGTAAGTGATCGTGATAGGATCTTCACTAGTAAATTTTGGACCGAGTTATTTCAGTTACAAGGCACCAAACTCAAGATGAGCACAGCGTATCATCCACAAACTGACGGTCAAACAGAGGTAGTGAATAGGTGCTTATAGATGTATCTCTGGTGTTTCGCTAGCGACCGACCAAAAGAGTGGGCGAAATGGCTTCCCTGGGCCGAATGGTGGTATAATACTACATATCATTCATCTACAAAATGTGCCCCTTATGAAGCATTGTATGGTTGACCAGCCACTGTGATTCGAAAGTATGTAATTGGCTCGGCCAAGGTAGATCAGGTTGACCAAGAATTGATTGATAGGGACAAACTTTTACAACTGTTAAAAGATAATCTCTCTACCGCTCAAGCCAGAATGAAGCAGCAAGCCAACACACGACGAAGTGAAAGAGAATTTTCAGTGGGAGATTGGGTCTATCTTCGCCTACAACCATACAAGCAACTCTCTATCAACACTCGAGCCTCCATGAAGCTATCCCCACATTTTTATGGGCCCTATCAGATCATAGAGCGTATTGGAGCCGTGGCGTACAGACTTAAATTACCTAAGGATGCCAAAATTCACCCTGTCTTCCACGTATCATGCCTAAAGCCCAAGTTGGGAGAACACGAGTCACCCCAGATCCAACTGCCCAACACAACTGAGGATGGAGTTATTAAAGCCCAACCACAAGCCATCCTCGATCGCAGGATCGTGATGCGTCGCCGACATCCCTCTACTGAAGTACTAGTGCATTGGAATAATCTACCACTTGAAGATGCCACATGGGAACCATATGATGAGCTGAAAACCCGATTCCCTGAGTTCGTGGAATCTCAACCTTGAGGACAAGGCTGATTTGAAGAGGGCGGGTCTGTTAGGACTCTAGCTAGGAGAGTCCTAATTGAGAGAAACATTCTATTAGGACTCTAGCTAGGAGAGTCCTAATTGAGAGGGACATTCTGTTAGGACTCTAGCTAGGAGAGTCCTAATTGAGAGGGACATTCATGTAGGAGGTTTTTTCTTAGAGAAGAATTAGGAGTTGTAAGGGAATAGGGGTCTTGAGTAGGAGTCCTATTAGGAGTTGGTTATAAGTAAGAGTTTTAATTAGGAGTCATATTAGGAGTTAGGGTTTAGAAGCCCTATAAATAGCCATGTATTCCTTCTCTTTTGATAGGCAATAGATGAATCTTTTCTGCAGCCTTTGAGCAGCAACTTGGAGGGAGGAACCCCTATAGAGTTCCAAGGAGGCCGATCCCCTAAAGAGATCAGCCCCAAGTTTAGAATATACAAGGGTTCTATCAGTAACCATGACTCAACATAAAAGAATCAAACCTCTTATACCACTGTCTTAGAGACTACTTCAATCCGTACAAGAATTTCTTTAACAAGCAAACATGGTCATCCTTACCATCAACTTTAAATCCATGAGGTTGTTCCATGTAAATTTGTTCTTCAAGTTCACAATATAAGAAAGCTATCTTGACATCAAGTTACTCCAATTCCAAATCATACATGGCAACTAAAGCAAGCAAAACACGAATAGAGCTATGTTTAACAACAGGCGAAAATACGTCATGAAAATCAACACCATGTACCTGACTATAGCCATTTGTAACCAAACGTGCTTTGTACCTTGCATCTTCAACCCCTGGAATACCTTCCTTCCTTTTGAAGACTCATTTGCATCCAATAATTTTCTTACCTGAATGCAGCTTCATAAGATCCCAAGTTCTATTCTGATGGAGAGATTCAATTTCTTCATTCATCGCAATCAACCACTTAGCGGAATTATCATAAGAAACTGCATCTGAGTAGGTAGTAGGTTCGCCAACTTCACTTGTTTCTTCTACAACAAACAAAGCATATGCAATTAAATTTGCATATCTTTGTGGTGGTCAAATATCTCTCCATGGTCTATTCTTGGCTATGGAATATTGCTCTTCCTCTAGATCATCTTCGTTAGTAGACTTGGGATCATCTAATGGCATTCTTTGAGTAGAAGCGTTCGATTGAAAAGAATCAGAACTACCAATCTCAAGCTCCACCTGCTTCTGCGCACTATCATTTGTACAACTAGTAGATTCCTCTTTGGAAGATAACATAGATAATTCATTAAAAGTAACATCTCTACTGATTATAAATTTTAGGGATTTGGGATCAGAACACCATAATCTGTATCCTTTCACCCTAGAAGCATACCCAAGGAAAATGCACTTTTAGCTCGAGGCTCTAATTTTCTTTCATTTACATGCATATATGCTGGACACCCAAAAAACTTTAAATCAGAGTAATTAGTAGGAGTACATGACCAAACTTCCTCCGGAGTTTTAAAGTCAAGTGCTACAGAAGGAGCGCGGTTAACAACGTAACAGGCCATATTAATCGCCTTTGCCCAAAAGTCCTTTGTCAACCCTGCATTTGAGATCATACACCTTGCTCTCTCCGAGAGTGTTCTGTTCATACATTCGGCCACACCATTTTGCTGAGGCGTCATCCTAACAGTGCGATGCCGAACAATTCCTTCATTTTTACATAATTCATCAAAGTCACCTTCACAAAATTTCATGTCATTATCTGTTCGAAGCCGCTTAATCTATTTACTTGTTTGCTTCTCAATCAAAGCCTTTCATTGTTTAAAGTTAGAAAAACATCATTTTTATGTTTCAGAAAATAAACCCAAATTTTCTTGGAAGAATCGTCAATGAAAGTTAACATATACTTGGCACCACCCTTAGACTGAACACGAGTTAGACCCCAAAGGTCTGAATGAATATAGTCAAGAGTACCTTTCATTTTGTGAACTGTCGAAAAATTGAAGCTGACTCTTTTCTGCTTTCCAAAAATGCAGTGTTCATAGAAATCCAGTGGTCCAGTACTCTGTCCGCAAAGAAGACCCCTTTTGCTCAATATGCTCAAACCTTTTTCGCTCATATGACCCAAACGTATATGCCATAATTTGGTGATGTCAGAATTAGACAATGATGATGATGAGACTGCAACCGAGCCTGTGATAGTAGTTCCCTAAAAAATATACAAGCTACTAGACCTACAAGCTTTCATAACAACAAGGGCACTTCTAGAAACTTTCATAACTCCACCTTCAGTTGCGTATTTACACCCAAGAGCCTCTAGGGTACCTAAATAGTTGAGATTCTTTTTTAAATTAGGAATATGTCTAACATTAGTGAGCATCCTCACAATACCATCATGCATTTTAATTCGGATTGTGCCTCTACAAACAACATCATACGCGACATTATTGCCCATTAAAACAATTCCACCATTACAAGATTCATATGTGGAAAAAAATCTCTGTTAGTTTGGCAAGTCCCACATAGTCCCATATTAGGAAAATCAAGTTTAGTATCTCTTGTTTAAACTATAAATAAGGGCCTGGGCTTTGAAGTCAGAGGCATCACAAGAAAAACCTAAGTGTTTGCTTTGGGTTTAAGTCCACACTCAGTTAAATAGTTTGGGCTTATAGTTTGGGTTTTTCTTGTTTAGTATTTTCGGGTGTTTTATGGCCTAGGAACATCTTCCTAAGGCATTTGTAATTGTCCCTCTTTTATAGTAGTAATTTGCTCCTCCTTCGTCCGTGGATGTAGGTCAATTGACCAAACCACGTAAATTTGGTGTTCTTGTCTCTTTTTATATTTTTGCTTTATTGTCTTTATTGGGTTGCCAAATTACCCTGTGATAAATTCTTGGGGCCAGCTCTAACAAACTGGTATCAAATCTTGGTTTCGGGATCTTTTGGCAACGATGACAATAACAAAGATCATTGTCGAGAAATTCGATAGAAATGTCAACTTCGGCATGTGGCAGCTCAAGATAGAGGCCATTCTGGTTCAAGACGGAGTTGATTTAGCACTACAGGGAGCTGAGAATATTCCAAATGGTACGACAAAGGAAGATCTTATGGGTATAGATAAGAAGGCCCGATCAAGCATTATTCTAATTCTCTCTGACGAGGTTTTACAGGAGGTAGCTACGGAGACTACGGCTAAGAGCATGTAGGACAAGTTTAAAGCCTTGTATATGAAGAGGACATTGGAGAATCGTCTCTACTTGAAGCAAAGTTTGTATATACTTCGGATGACTGAAGGTACATCTATACTCTCACATCTTGATAAATTTGATCCCTTGGTTATGGATTTGGAGAATATAGATGTAAAAATTGATGATAAGGATAAGGCCCTATTACTTTTGTGTTCTCTTCCCCAATCATTTAATCATTTCCGTGATACTATGATTTATGGAAAAGAAACAATTTCGTATCAGGAAATTAAATCTGCACTAAAATCTAAGGAGCAGATAGACAGGGATATCACTAGGGAAAGTAGAGGGAATTAGGCTGAGGGTCTGGTTGTCAGGGGTAGAATAGATAAAAAAATTTTTGACAGTAGTAGATCTAAATCTAGATCTAAATCCAGACATAGAAATTTGGAGTGCAAATATTGTCATAAAATGGGGCACATTAAGGTTGATTGCTTTAAATTGAAAAATAAATTAAAGGAAAAGGGAAAACTTGTTGAGAAAACTACTGAGTCCGTTGAAGCTAGTGTAGCAGCTGATGAGAATTTTGGAAATATTTTCTTTGCTACTGATGACAGGACAAAGTCTAAAAATGAATGGATTTTAGATTCGGATTGTTCTTATCATATGTGTCCCAATAGAGATTTGTTTTCCACATATGAATCTTGTAATGGTGGAATTGTTTTGATGGGCAATGATGTCACGTGTGATGTTGTTGGTAGAGGCACAATCCGAATTAAAATGCATGATGGTATTGTGTGGATGCTCACTAATGTTAGACATGTTTCTGATTTAAAAAAGAATCTCATCTCTTTAGGCACCCTAGAGGCTCTTGTGTGTAAATACACAGCTGAAGATGGAGTTATGAAAGTTTTTAGAAGTGCCCTTGTTGTTATGAAAGCTTGTAGGTCTGGTAGCTTATATATTTTGCAGGGAACTACTGTCACAGGCTCGGTTGTAGTCTCGTCATCATCATTCTCTGATTCTGACATCACCAAATTATGGCATATGTGTTTGGGTCATATGAGCGAAAAATGTTTGAGCATATTGAGCAAAAGGGGTCTACGTTACGGACAAAGTACTAGGGCACTGGATTTCTGTAAACACTGTATTTTTGGAAAGCAGAAAAGAGTCAGCTTCAATTATCCGGCAGTTCACAAAATGAAAGGTACTCTTGACTATATTCATTCAGACCTTTGGGGTCCAGCTCGTGTTCAGTCTAAGGGTGGTGCCAGGTATATGTTGAATTTCATTGATGATTATTCCAGAAAAGTTTGAGTTTATTTTCTGAAGCATAAAAATGATGTTTTTTTAACATTTAAACAATGGAAGGCTTTAATTGAGAAGCAAACAGGTAAACAGATTAAGCGACTTCGAACAGATAATGACATGGAATTTTGTGAAGGTGACTTTGATGAATTCTGCAAAAATGAAGGAATTGTTCGGCATCGCACTGTTAGGATGACGCCTCAGCAAAATGGTGTGGTCAAATGTATGAACAGAACACTCTCGGAGAGAGCAAGGTGTATGATCTCAAATGCAGGGTTGACAAAGGACTTTTGGGTAGAGGCAATTAATATGGCCTGTTACGTTGTTAACCGCGCTCCTTCTGCAGCACTTGACTTTAAAACTCCGGAGGAAGTTTGGTCAGGTACTCCTGCTGATTACTTTGATTTAAAAATTTTTGGGTGTCCAACATACATGCATGTAAATGAAGGAAAATTAGAGCCTTAAGCTAAAAATGCATTTTCCTTGGGTATGCTTCTAGGGTGAAAGGATACAGATTATGGTGTTCTAATCCCAAATCCCCAAAATTTATAATCTGTAGAGATGTTACTTTTGATGAATTATCTATGTTATCTTCTAAAGAGGAATCTACTAGTTGTACAAATGATAGTACGCAGAAACAAGTGGAGCTTGAGATTGGTAGTTCTGATTCTTTTTAGTCGAACTCTTCTACTCAAAGAATACCAGTAGATGGTCCCGAGTCTACTGACGAATATAATCCAGAGGAAGAGCAATATTCCATAGCCAAGAATAGACCACAGAGAGATATTCGACCACCACAAAGATATGCAAATTTGGTTGCATATGCTTTGTCTGTTGTAGAAGAAACAAGTGAAGTTGGTGAGCCTACGTCCTACTCAGATGCAGTTTCTTTGTGATAATTCCGCTAAGTGGTTGATTGCGATGAATGAAGAAATTAAGTCTCTCCATCAGAATAGAACTTGGGATCTTGTGAAGCCGCCTTTAGGTAAGAAAATTGTTGGATGCAAATGGGTCTTCAAAAGGAAGGAAGGTATTCCAGGGGTTGAAGATGCAAGGTATAAAGCACGATTGGTTGCAAAGGGCTATAGTCAAGTACATGGTGTTGATTTTCATGACGTATTTTCACCTATTGTTAAACATAGCTCTATTCGTGTTTTGCTTGCTTTAGTTGCCATGTATGATTTGGAATTGGAGCAACTTGATGTCAAGACAGCTTTCTTACATGGTGAACTTAAAGAACAAATTTACATGTAACAACCTCATGGATTTAAAGTTGACGGTAAAGAAGACCATGTTTACTTGTTAAAGAAATCCTTATGCGGCGGAGGGCGGGGTCGCTGCCCTCGCCTACAGGCGGCACGCCCGCTGGCGACGCTACCCCTGCAGTTGGGCGCCGCCGCCTCCACGGGCGGGCGCCCCTATAGGCACCGCCCCTTCCGTGGGTGGTTCTTCTCGCGAGGCAGCGCCTGCAGGCGGTGCTACCTCGCCGGGCGGCCGTCCATGTGGGGTTTTTGCCCGCGGGAGCAGTGGCCACAGGCGCCGCTACCCTACGACGCGTCACCACGTGAGAGCAGCGGCCGCAGGTGCCGCTGCCCTTGTGCGTGGGCGTAGTGCCCGTGCAGGTGGTCGTCGTGCCTACGGCCCTACTTACGGGCACCGCCGCCTGCACGCACGCGGCCTTGCGGCTGCTGCTGCAGGCTGCCTGCTTGCATGCAGATGGCAGTGCTATCATCTTTGATGGTAGCGAGGGCAACAACAGTTGCTGCCCTTTTTTGCTTTTGTGTCAACCATTTTGACGTCAAAAGCTTCTCCAAAACACAACACACGCAGTTCAAAACCAATCTAATACACGAACAACCTGGCTCTGATGCCACTATTGGGAAATCTTGGGGGTGACATCACATGCGCAGCGGAAGAACAAGAAAACAAAATCCCCGATTCTTAAAGAGATGTTCGTCGTCGTGCGAAGATTGGTGCGCAAAATCCACGAAACTTAAAACTGCGTATCGAGTAGATTGTGTTACCTAGGGAGATCGTATATCCCTGTTTCCTTGCAGATCTTTAGGAGAGGGTGAAGGAGGTCAAGTGTACTCCTCTCTAGCGGTGATCCACACAGCAAGGCTGCGAAGACGCTCCTCAAAACTCCAGGTCTGCTCTGAGGTGGAGAGGGGGTGGAGAATGGGAGAGGCAAGCAAAGGCTCTAGCCTATGAGGCTCTGAATCCCTCCTATTTATAGAGGTCCCCTGTCAAACCCTAATGGATCCTCCCCTAGTGGGTATTGGATCTGCATCCAATAAGACAAGGGCTCCGTCAAATATCTCATATCCGAACCTCTACTCATCGCAATGCCTACCATATGTGTGTGACCCTCTAAGCCCAATATCGAGCTGGCCGTGAGTCATACCTATCAGAACTCCTTCTAACTTAGTGAATTATTATCTCTGTAATAATTCACTCGACTCATCGACTACGGACGTACTAAGCCACTACGCCGTAGTCCCCAGACGATAAAGGAGAATCCAATCCATTGGACCTATTTGTCCTCAGTTACCGTGTACCTATAGTCCCTCATCCATCTAATATCCCAGAGACCGTATATCGAGCATGGTGCTGTCAGACCCATATGGTTTCTACTCAAGTCTCACTCTAATCGGATTCTCCCAGAGAACTCTTTCTCTCTCAACCCGAATGACCCTGGCCAGGGATTTGTCTAAGCAAGAACACATGGGATATTCCTCTCATGATGCCGAGAGTGGATGATCCTCTATCGACACTCAATAGCCCTCGTAAGGTCGACTACCACTCCCAATGACCAGTTGTACTAGATCTGGGACAGCCAAACCTATAAGTATGGTATCAAAGAGTGGAGCACTCATACAGGATATCCTTGTTGTCTCAAGTCTAAGGACCAGATACACCACTAGGACTACGAAATCGCTGTTTGACAATAAGGCATCATCAACCATCCAACATTTCGTAAGCGGATCAATCAGTGAACTCATTCTCCAATGAGCACCTATACTGTATCCCTAGTGTCCCTACACGAGCAGTTGTGAGACCAGCTGCATCCATCATATGGACGGGTATATAGCACACTAGTCTGTCTGGTTATCACGATCTCCCCCTCGAGTAACCTATGATTGGGATTATTTAAGATCTGTGTTTAAAGGTGAATTGATCTCTTTATCGTGATCTCATCACGATCCGATTCCCATTGCACAAATCCAAGGACATCACAATATATATATACATATATGCAATAGTTATAAAGTGATATATGCCAAAATATAATAAGCAAAAAAGATTCTGTATTAAGTCACACGGGCCATCATTCACGTTATTAGCTTATTGGGCACCTATGACTAGCAATCTCCCACTTGACCTAAAGTCAATCACCTATGTGTCTGATCCCCATCAGACCCTTGTGACGCTCAAAGACAATCTGAGACAACGGCTTTGTTAGTGGATCTACAATGTTATCTTCGGATGGAACTCTTTCCACTGCTACATCTCCTCGGGTTATGATTTCTCTGATAAGGTGGAACCTCCTCAGAACATGCTTAGATTTCTAATGAGACCTGGGTTCCTTCGCTTGAGCAATCGCCCCGTTGTTGTCGCAATATAAGGAGATTGGCTCCTCGCTACCCGGCACGACTCCCAAATCTGTGATGAACTTCTTCACCTAGACTCCCTCCTTTGCTGCATCTGATGCAGCAATGTACTCCGCCTCTGTGGTCGAGTCAGCAGTAGTATCTTACTTGGAACTCTTCCAGCACACTGCTCCTACATTCAAGGTGTACACGTACCCCGAATTCGACTTGCTATCATCGACATCAGACTGAAAACTTGAGTCTGTATAGCCTTCAATCTTAAGGCTACTACCTCTATATATTAGTAAAAGATCCTTAGTCCTTCTCAAGTACTTAAGGATATACTTGACTGCTTTCTAGTGCCCCAAGCCTAGATCTGCCTCAGACCTGCTCGTGACACTCAGAGCATGTGCTATATCAAGCATAGTACATAGCATGGCATACATGATAGACCCTATTGTTGAGGCATAAGGTATCATATCCATGTTTGCCCTTTCTTCTGGAGTCTTTGGGGACATACTCGTAGAAAGCGATATCTCATGTCTCATCGGTATGAGACCTCTCTTAGAATTTTTCATGCCAAACCTTTTGACAATGGTTTATATGTACTTGGACTGGGACAAGCCAAGCATCCTCTTGGATCTATCTCTATAGATCTGAATCCCCAAGATATAGGATGCTTCCCCTAAGTCCTTCATGGAGAAGTGTCTAGATAACCAAGTCTTTACTGTGGATAGCATTCCTACGTCATTCCTGATGATCAGGATGTCATCCACATATAACACCAAAAAGGTGATAGCGCTCCCACTTACCTTCTTGTACACACAAGGCTCATCTTCGTTCTTAACGAAGTCATAAGATGTAATTGCCTCATCAATTCTTATGTTCCAACTTCGGAAAGCTTGCTTTAGTCCATAAATGGATCTAAGCAACCTACACACCTTATCTGGGCAATTCTTGGACACGGATCCCTCAGGTTGTATCATATACACCTCCTCCTCGAGGTTCCTATTGAGGAATGTGGTTTTCACATCCATCTGTCATATCTCATAATCATAGTGTGCTGCAATAGCCAATAGAATTCTGATGGATTTTAGCATTGCTACGGGTGAGAAGGTTTCGTCATAGTCAACACCTTGCCTTTGACGATACCCCTTAGCCACTAGTCTTGCTTTATATGTCTCTACCTTTCTATCAACTCCGATCTTTTTCTTAAAGATCCACTTGCAACCGATGGGTACAATACCTTCGGGCGCATCAACTAGGTTTCAAACCTTGTTGTAGTACATAGAATCCATCTCAGAATTCATGGCTTCTTGCCACTTCCCGGAGTCTATACTCATAATAGCCTCCTCGTAGGTCTGAGGATCAATATCCTCAATATCCTCTCCTCTAATATGTCCCACATATCTTTCAGGAGGATGGGATACTCTGTTAGACCTACGTAAAGTTGAAACTTATGTATTAGGTACCTGAATAGACTCGGGCTGTAGAGTGGTGCTTGAGCTTGGTTCTCCAGCCTCGCTCAACTCTATCATGCTCCCACTATCTCCGCCAAGAATGTGTTCCTTCTCAAGGAACACTGCTCTCTTAGCTACAAAGACATTTTGGTCCTCGAGATGATAGAAATAATATCCATAAGTTTCCTTGGGGTATCCCACAAATTTGCATCGCTTTGTCCTCGATTCTAACTTATCGAGGTTGTATCTTTTAACGTGGGCAGGGCAGCCCCAAATCTTAAAAACCTTAAGATCAGGCTTCTTCCCTTTCCATATCTCATATGGTGTAGACACTACCGACTTAGTTGGAACTCTGTTCAGAAAGTAAGCTGCGGTTTCTAGGGCATATCCCCAGAATGAGATGGGTAGGTCAGCGAAACTCATCATGGACCGTACCATGTCTAATAGCATACGATTTCTCTTTTCAGAGACACCATTGAGCTGAGGTGTATAAGGAGGTGTCCATTGGGATAATATCTCATGGTCCTTGAGGAATTGAATAAACTCTGTACTTAAGTACTCACCTTCTTGATCTGATCGAAGAGTTTTGATACTCTATCCAGTCTGGTTCTCCACCTCATTCTTATACTCTCTGAATTTCTCAAAGGCCTCGGACTTGTACTTCATTAAGTACACATATCCATATCTTGAGAAATCATCAGTAAAGGTAATGAAGTAGGAGTAACCACCAATGGCATGAGTTGATATGGGTCCACATACATCACTATGTATGAGTTCCAACAGCTCAGTGACTCTCTCCCCAGTTCCACTAAATGGAGAGTTGGTTAGTTTTCCACGAAGGCAAGGCTCGCAAGTTGCATATGACACATAGTGGAATAGATCTAGATATCCATCATTTAGCAACTTTTGAATCCTTCCTTCATGGATGTGACCTAACCTACAATGCCATAGGTATACATTGTTCATCTCATCTCGTTTCCTCTTGGACATATTTACATTCATGATATGTAGAGTAGTGTCTAGCATAAATAAACTATTATGCAATGTTCCTTTCGTGATGATCTTATCATCTAATAATATCGAACAACCATTGTTTTCAAAAACTAATTTATATCCACTAATTGTCAAACATGAAATGGAGATAATGTTTTTGATAATAGAAGGAACAAAATAACATGCATCTAATGCAATAAAAGCTCCACCAGGCAAATGTAGGGCGACCTCGCCAACAGCTACTATAGCAACTTTTGCTCCATTACCCATCTTGAGGTTCATCTCACCTCTCTCTAGTCTCCTAGGCCTTGCTAGAACCTGCAACGAATTGCATATATGATAAGCACTACCGGTATCCAATACCCATGTGTTATCATAAGAGTCTGACAAATGGAGACTGATCATGAATGTACCTGAAGCTTCACCAAGCTTTTGTTTCGCCTTTTCTGCAAGGTACTCTTTGCAGTTCCTCTTCCAATGCCCATCTTTGCCACAGTGGAAGCATTGGTCTTTGTCCTTTGCTGGGTCTTTCTTAGAAACCTTTGCTTTACCTGGTCTGCCCTTGCCCTTTCCCTTCTTAAGGGACCTTTCTGCTTTCCTTTTCTTTCTGGTCTCACCAGTGTAGAGAACTGGCTTCTCTTTCTTAATAGTACTCTTTTCCTCCCTCAATATATTGAGGAGCTACGGGAGAGTCACCTCAAGCTTGTTCATATTAAAATTCATTATGAACTGTGAAAAGGAATCTGGTAGGGACTGAAGCACAATGTCCATACATAAGTTATCCTCTAGGACCATTCCTAGACCTGTGAGTTTCTCTATCCACTTAATCATCTTTAGGACATGGTTATGAACCGGTGTCCCCTCAGTCATCCTAGCGTGGAAGAGGCTCTTGGATATCTCATATCGTTGAGTCCTTCCCTGTTCCTCAAATAATTTGCGAACAGGTAGGAGAATGGATCTGGCATCCATCTTTTCATGTTGTCTCTGTAACTCAGGAGTCATAGAGCCTAACATATAGCACTGAGCAAGAGTGGAGTCATCAATGTACTTCATGTAGCGAGCGATCTCATCCTCGCTTACCCCTTCTTTGGGCGTAGGCATCACTGTATCAAGGACGTACACGATTTTCTCCGTCGTGAGAACAATTCTCAAGTTACGGAGCCAATCCGTATAATTTGGACCAGTGAGGCGATTGACATCAAGTATGCCACGTAAGGGATTTGAAAGCGACATTTTCTAAAAATAAAGATGCAGCAGAAATAAATAACATGCAAATTTTACAAGAAATAAACTATCAAGATATGGACTTCTATCTTAATATGCTCCCACTATTTTACTAGCGAGTCACGCGACACCCTCAGCACATGAAACGGAAGTCTCCGGTAGACTTCTAGTGGGGATCAGGATCCAATCAGCGTCTTAGTGTAACCTTGAGGGACTCAACCAATCACACTAAGCCTAAAAGGTAGGCAACTCTTGTTGATCACAACTCCTTGTTATTCTTATCCTGTTCGGCCTCCGAATCACCATGGTCTCGAGGGACTCGACCAACCATGATGCTCGGTTAAGTCAACACCTTCATTACAAGATGAGTCTGATTTGATGATATACCCTTGAGGGACTCGACCAAGCATACCATGTTCTCGGGTCACCGATGACATCTCTATATCATAAGCAAGATAGCGAATTGCGATATAGGTGAGTCTCGAGGGACTCGACCAACTCAACCTACACCGGGAATCGGTTCCTACTTATAACGATGGAAGGCCACGTGGGTCAATCTAATTGCCTCATGTTTACCGACTTAATATTATCGAGAGAGATGTTTCTATGATTTGGTCTCCTAATATGACATGTCACATATATACATATTTAATATATATTTACATCGCATACAAATATATATACATATCTAGTATGTGTATAAGCAATCACACCAGATGATCATGGACCACAACCTAATGTGATTAGGCCCGAGCCAGTAGGCCTAATCACTCACATCAAAATCTATGTGTGCAACGGTGCATCTTAATGCCTTGTGATCGTCCATCTCATCCTCGTTGGTTCCGTCGACATCTCGATGCATCTTCATACATCGTGATCGTCCGTCTCGTGGGTCCCGCTATCGCATCCATGCTCCCGCTGTGCCTCATCTGATGATTACAACTTAATCATAGGCACGCAGGCTCGACAATAAATAAGAAATATAATGGAGGCTCGTAGACACCAATAATAATAATCACAAGTACACACATCACACGGTCCATGATCATCCGTCCACACATCATACATCACATGTATAAATAATCATCATCATGTAGGACTACTAGATAATAATAAAAATAGTAATCAACTAAACTTTTTAATTAATTAATATTTTATGAAATCAGGGACATATAGGGAATTTCTTAATTCCTAGGGGTATTTTCATAATTTAGACAAAAGACAAAAGCTAGAATTTCTCAAAATTCGAGGGGCAAAACTATCAAACCCTAATTGATCCTCCCCTAGTGGGTATTGGATCTGCATCCAATAGGACAAGGGCTCCATCGGATATCTCATATCTGAACCTCTACTCATCGCAATGCCTACCATATGTGTGTGACCCTCTAGGCCCAATATCGAGCTGGCCGTAAGTCATACTTGTCAGAACTCCTTCTAACTTAATGAATTATTATCTCTATAATAATTCACTCGACTCATCGACTACGGACGTATTAGGCCACTACGCCGTAGTCCCCAGACGATAGAGGGGAATCTAATCCATTGGACCTGTTTGTCTTCAGTTACCATGTACCTATAGTCCCTCATCCATCTAATATCCTAGAGACCGTATATCGAGCATGGTGCTATCAGACCCATACGGTTTCTACTCGAGTCTCGCTCTAATCAGATTCTCCTAGAGAACTCTTTCTCTCTTAACCCGAATGACCCTGGCCAGGGATTTGTCTGAGCAAGAACACATGGGATATTCCTCTTATGACGCCGAGAGTGAATGATCCTCTATCGACACTCAATAACCCTCGTAAGGTCGACTACCACTCCGAATGACTAGCTATACTAGATATGGGACAGCCAAACCTATAAGTTTGGTATCAAAGAGTGGAGCACTCATATAGGACATACTTAGTGTCTCAAGTCTAAGGACCAGATACACCACTAGGACTACGGAATCGCTGTCTGACAATAAGGTATCATCAACCATCCAGCATTCCGTAAGCGGATCAATCAGTGAACTCATTATCCAATGAGCACCTATACTGTATCCCTAGTGTCCCTACACGAGCAGCTATGAGACCAACTGCATCCATCATATGGACGGGTATACAACACACCAGTCTGTCTGGTTATCATGATGTCCCTCTCGAGTAACCTATGATCGGGATTATTTAGGATCTATGTTTAAAGGTGAATTGATCTCATTATCGTGATCTCATCACGATCCGATTCCCATTGCACAAATCCAACGACATCACAATATATATATGCATATATGCAATAGTTATAAAGTGATATATGCCAAAATATAATAAGAAAAAAAGATTCTATATCAAGTCACACGTGCCATCATTCACGTGATTAGCTTGTTAGGCACCTATGACTAGCAAGTTGTGTCTACTTTCGGAAGTTAACTGATGACTCTTTTGTGTATTTGTTGCTTTATGTTGATGACATGCTTATTGCAGCTAAGAATTTGTCAGAAATTGATACTTTGAAAATGCAGCTGAGTAGTGAATTTGAAATGAAAGATTTGGGAGCAGCTAAGAAAATTCTTGGCATGGAGATCAAAAGAGATCGAGGAGTTGGAAAATTATTTCTGACTCAGAAAAATTACCTCAAGAAAGTCTTGGAAAGGTTTGGCATGAAAAATGCTTAGCCAGTGAGTACTCCTCTTGCTAGCCATTTTCGGCTATCTACTGCTCAATCACCATAGTCAGTTGAAGAGAAAGAATATATGGTGCAAGTTTCATATTCCAGTGCCATCGACAGTATTATGTATGTAATGGTTTGTACTCGTCCAGATATTTCATAAGCAGTCAGTGTGGTTAGTAAATATATGTCTCGCCAGGGTAAAATACATTGGCAGGCTGTGAAGTGGATTCTCAAATACTTGCAAGGGACTTCAGATGCTTGTTTGGAGTTTGGAAAAAATCGTGACACTTTGGTTGGTTTCGTCGACTCTGATTATGCTGTAGATCTTGATAAACGGAGATCTTTAACAGGCTATGTTTTTTGCGTTGGCGGTTGTGCAGTTAGTTGGAAAGCTTCCTTACAACCTATCGTGGCTTTATCTACTATAGAGGCAAAATATATGGCAGTGATAAAGGCGATCAAAGAAGTTTTATGGTTAAGAGGTTTGTTCGGCGAATTATATCTGCATCAAGGTGTTACTACAATTTACTATGATAGTCAAAGTGCTATTCATTTGACTAAAGACTAGATGTATCACGAGAGGATGAAACACATCGATGTGAAGTTTCATTTTATTCGGGATATCATTGTTGAGGGAAAGGTCCTTGTTCAGAAAATTCATACGAAGGACAATTCAGTTGATATGCTTATGAAACCTCTTCCGATTTATAAGTTTAAGCAGTGCTTGGACTTGGTTGGTGTTCATTGTTGGTGATTGCTCGTTGGGGCTTTTGTGAAGAAGGTGGAGCAAGTATTGTTGGGACATGCCAAGATGGAGATTTGTTAGTTTGACAAGTCCCACATAGTCCCATATCAGGAAAATCAAGTTTGGTATCTTCTGTTTAAACTATAAATAAGGGCTTGGGCTTTGAAGTCAAAGGCACTACAAGAAAAACCTAAGTGTTTGCTTTGGGTTTAAGTCCACATTTAGTTAAATAGTTTGGGCTTATAGTTTGGGAACATCTTCCTAAGGCATTTGTAATTGTCCCTCTTTTATAGTAGTAATTTGCTCCTCCTTCGTCCATGGATGTAGGTCAATTGACCGAACCACGTAAATTTGGTGTTCTTGTCTCTTTTTATATTTCTGATTTATTGTCTTTATTGGGTTGCCAAATTACCCTGTGGTAAATTCTTGGGGCCTGCTCTAACAATCTCTATTGGGACATATGTGATAAGAACAACCCGAATCTAAAATCCATTCATTTTTAGACCTCGTCCTATCATCAGTAGCAAAGAAAATATTTCTAAAATTCTCATCAGCTGCTACACTAGCTTCAGCAGACTTAGTAGTTTTCTCAACAAGTTTTCCCTTTTCCTTTAATTTATTTTTTAATTTAAAGCAATCAGCCTTAATGTGCCCCATTTTTTGACAATATCTACACTCCAAATTTCTATGTCTGGATTTAGATCTAGATTTAGATCTACTACTATCAAATTCTCTTTTATCAATTCTATCCCTGACAACCAGACCCTCAACCTGATTCCCTCTACTTTCCCCAGTGATATCCCTGTCTATATGCTCCTTAGATTTTAGTGCAGATTTAATAATTTTCTGATATGAAATTGTTTCTTTTCCATAAATCATAGTATCACGGAACTACTTAAAGGATTGGGGAAGAGAACACAAAAGTAATAGGGCTTTATCCTCGTCATCAATTTTCGTATCTATATTCTCCAAATCCATAACTAAGGAATCAAAATTATCAAAATGTGAGAGTATAGATGTACCTTCAGTCATTACAAACTCTACTTCAAGTAGAGACGGATCTCCACTATCCTCTTTATATACAAGGCTTTAAGCTTGTCCCACATGCTTTTTGCCGTAGTCTCTGTAGCTACCTCTTGTAAAACCTCATCAAAGTGATTTAAAATAATGCTTGATCGGGCCTTCTTATCCATACCCGTAAGCTCTTCTTTTAACATATCATCTGGAATGTTCTCAGCTCCCTGTAGTGCAAAATCAACTCCGTCTTAAACCAGAATGGCCTGTATCTTGAGTTGCCACATGCCAAAGTTGATATTTCTATCGAATTTCTCGACAACGATCTTTGTTATTATCATCGTTGCCAAAAGATCCCGAAACCAGGCTCTGATACCAGTTTGTTAAAGCTAACTCTAGGAAATTTACTAAAGGATACTTTGGCAACAAAAAAAATAATAATAAAGCAGAAAAATAAAAGAGACAAGAACACCAGATTTATATGGTTCGGTCAATTGACCTACATCTACGGACGAAGGAAGAGCAAATCACTACTATAAAAGAGGACTATTACAAATGCCTTAGGAAGATGTTCCTAGGCCATAAAACACTTGAAACTACTAAATAAGAAAACCCAAAGCAAACAATTATGTGTTTCTTGTGGTACATTTGACTTTAAAGCCCAGGCCCTTATTTATAGTTTAAACAAGAGATATCAAACTTGATTTTCCTGATGTGGGACTATATGAGACTTGCCAAACTAACACCAACTAAGTCACGTCCTTGACTCCAGGACTTCATTTTGCTTCATGCCTTGCTATCGTAGTTAATCCTGCATATGTAAAACACACTTCGATCTAGACAATTAATACTAAGCAATAATCATGTTGTCCGGCATGTCATTGGTCCCTTGATGCTTCGTCCGATTCTTCGGCGCATCGTCCTCTCTTGCGGCCTATTGCCCAATCGGTCAATTGACTCCGTAACTCCGATATTCTTGGCGCAATATCCGCTCTTATTGGCCCGATTCCTGAATCCACCGCCCGAAGCCTTTTGTCGATACGTCGACCGTTCCTCCGGCCCGACGTCTAATCTTCTGACATGTTTTTCCCGGGCCCAACATGATTCTTCCTACTTTAATTATCTCATCCTGATCGAAGCATCCTGCGTCAATCAAAACACAGATTAAATCATAAACACATATCAATTGGTTTCATCATCAAAATCCGGGATTCAACATATGTGACTTTCTAAGCCTAATACCAAGCTGGCCATAAGTTGAACTCGTTAGAACTCCTTCTGACTTAGAACTTCTTCTGACTTAGTGAATTATTATCTCCATAATAATTCACTCAACTCATCGACTATGGATATACTAAGCAACTATGGTATAATCTATAGACGGTACAAGAGAATCTAATCCATTGGACCTATCTGTCCTCAATTACTATATATTTAAAGTCTTCAATCCATCTAATATCCTAGAGACTGTATATTGGGCATGGTGTTGTCAGGCCCATATGGGATCCATCCTAGTCTCTTATTGAATTCTCTCAAAGAACTCCTCTCTCAATCCGAAGTGACCCTAGCTAGGGATTTGCTTGATTGAGAATATAGGAGATATTTCTCTGATGATACTAAGAGTGGATGATCCTTTATTGATACCCAATTGCCTTCTAAGGTTGGCTACTATTCCCAATAACGATTTGTACTATATCTGAAACTTCTAAACCTATAAGTCTAGTATCAAAGAATGAAGTACTTAAACAAGATATCCTTGGTACCTCAAGTCTAAGGACTAGATACACAATTTAGACTACAGAATCATTATTTGACGATAAGGTATCATTAACCATTCAACATTCTGTAAGCGAATCATTTAGTAAACTAAGCACTTGCACTATACTCCTAGTGTTCTCACACAAACAACTATGAGACCAATTATCTCCATCGTATAGATAAGTATATAATATATCAGTTTATTCGATTAGATGTCCGTAATCTATGACCATAAATATTTAAAATTTATGTTTAAAGATAAATTGATCTAATTAATTATTATGATCTCTTCGTAATCTAATTCTCATTGCATAGTTTCATAAATATCATAATATATTTATTATATAATATAAAGTAAAAAATATCATAACTAAAAGTAACTATAAGAGATTAAGCAGCAAATTAATTATGGGCTACATATTGTACATCAAATCATTATCAATATATTTTCTTATATAAGTAGAACCCTTAACACTTGTTCCCACAAGCTAATTGGCCTCGGGAGAGTTCACCAGAGTTTTTTCTTTTAGAAATCAGATTTTTATTCTCCCTTGTTTATGATGTAATTAGTTAAATTAATAAATAAATATTTACTTTTTCAAAAAAAATAATTGCAACAAGAAATTGTTTACATTGTCTTCTTGAGGACTTGATGGACTCCTCATGGCTATTGTTGAGCATTGCAAACATCCTGAGCTTCCTCGAGTCACACAAGGCATGTCAGAATTTTAATACCTCATCTCCTTCGAATGTGTTTACATGCCATGCATTTAGTATTCATTATCGTCAAGAATTTTTATCCTAATATGTGCAATGTTGTCTCTTTTATAATCCTTGTTGTACGTATCCTATCGATGATAATGTAATAATCTAATTATACTCAAATATCAAATTATTCTATTGTAAAAATTAACTTGCTACCATCAATTAAGGGTAAAAAACTTGATATCAGTAGTATTCTGACAAATCCATTATACATATTCAAAGTTTCGTAATGAAATATTTGCTCCTATAAAATTTTAATATAATGTATATGTTTACCGTCCCTCCGAACAGGTGGATGAGTGAATTCTATAATTTTAGGGTTTCATCCAATATAGGAAACAATTTGGGCTAACATGATGGATATTAGTGTAATTTTTGAAATGTATTGATTAGATTGGATAAAGTCTTGATAGATCAGTATATGGATAGATTGGATAAAGTCTTGATAGATCAAATCTCATTTTCTGACGTTTATGTTAACAAGAATAAATAAGAATTATGGATATTAAATTATACTTAAATGTAGAGGATGATACAAAAATCCCGAAAACCCTTGCCGGCCTGCGCTGTTCTCTTCTCCTGGCTTATGTAAGCACCGCCTCATCCTACATCCGTATCCAGTGTGAGCCCGGGATACCAAAAGGCAACTTCCGATTGGTTGTTTTTGTGTGGGTCCAACAAAGAGAGTTATGAGGACCTTTCTGGTAGCGCATTCTTTCGTGCGTGGTGACTGGGACGGGACACAGGTGACACACCCCTTCCCCACTCACCCACTTAAAAATGCTCCGACCGGCCGGCCATTCCCATGGCTTCTCCTCGCCCGCTACCCCGAGTCCGTCCCCTCTGCGCTCTCTTCCTCTCTCTTCTCTTTCTCGTTTTCCTCCTCCCATGGGCGGCCGGCTCTTCTCCGCTGGAGTCATCCCACCTATATCGAGTCCTCCACGTCCAAGAACGGGAGCGCTTACCGCCCGCCGTCCAGGTGGCCGCCGCCCGTGGCCTTCTCGCCCGCCTCCTCCCATTCCACGTTTCCAGCTTCGAATTCGAGATCGTTTCCAAGGTCGGCAAGTTCTTGATAATGTCTCTTACTAAGACAGACGATCAAATAATATGAATACGTAGAATTTATTTCCTAAACTTGTTGCAGGACTACGCGTTTCTGCAATTCTTGAAAGGTTTGTGTTGAATCGAGGCTTTATGGGTTTGATTCTTGATGTGCTCTGTATGTGCTAGATCGTTGGTTCTTGGATTTCTTTAGGAGGGTTAAATTATCTGGTTTCTCCTGAATTGGTTTCCTTCTTCGTCCGTTTCCCCGAGTCTTGGGTTCCTTCCTCTAGCTTTATAATCATTTGGTTTGGGCCGAACCGATGGCCCAAACAATGACCTGGAGCCACGTTAGGCGGTGGAACCGCTTGAGGCTCAACCTCCCAAGTGGTTTGGGCAATGGTATCACCCAAACTAGGCGATGGTACCGCTAGAGCCTAGTTTCCGAGACTCTGTCAAGCGGTAGTATCGCCAAACTAGGTGGTGGTACCACCCAGTGTTAGTCTGTCAGGCGATAGTACCACCAGATTGGGGGGTGGTACTATCCAGTGTTAGTCTGTAGGCGGTGGTACCATCAGTACCTCGGAAACCGAGGATAAGACACTTTTTTGCTCTAATTTTGAAGCCATTGGGACATATAAATATCTCACTCCTTTCTGCATGAAAGAACAACAAAAGTGGCAACAAAGTGTGAAAAAATCTTTTAAGTGTTGAGGTGTAAAAGTGTTATAAAAGTACAAAGAGTCCTCCTCTCTCTTTAGCTTTATAATCATTCAAGGTGTGAGGCTTGTAAGAGTTGTCTTCTAAGCCCATGAAAAGGGAAAAATGTTGCAAGAAGATGGTTGATCTTAACCTATTGAAGGAAGACCATTAGTAGACGCTGATAATCTCGATAGAGAAAGAATCAAAAGTGGACATATGTCACAACGACTGAACCACTATAAATCTAATGTGTTCTTTTCTTACTGCGTACTTTTTTTACTTAGCTGCTCACTTCACTTTATATTTACTCTAAGTCATTATTCTTATTACTTTTAAATACATGTTTTATCGAAACGGTAAACACTAATTCACCACTCTCTTAGTGCCTAATTGATTGTAACAACTTTGAGCCATGAGGTTCAATAATGTAAATTATATATAACCAAACATCCACATATATATCAGATGGAATCTAAATGATTCTGCCGCATCTGCTTCATATTATCTTGAAAGTCCCAACTCTTTTAACAACCTGTGAATAGGAGAACTACATAAAATATTTAGCACCATAAACATGACCTACTTCAATAAATAACAGTAAATTGTGAAGTAAAAAGAAGTACAAAGGTCGCCACCATCTGTTTACAGGATAAGGATGCAGTTCAGAAGATCAAGTGTTCAATCCCATGTATTGGTTGGCATCTTCTGTTGTCATCAATCTACTCGGGCATGGACAGCGGAGGAACTCCAAGAAATGTTCTACTGTTGTCAATCAAATGTAAAAAAAAAGACAGCATGAAACATGCAAAACTGCAGCCTCTTGACGGTCAAAATCTGTTTGAGACAACACAAGATAAACACCATATCTCTACTCCTAGAGACAGTGCTATTGCAGGACTTCATGAGAGGGACATGGTAAGCTACTATCAGAATCCTCTTATTCTCGTTGAGAGATCTTGCATGTTTTTTTTTATAATCTTTTATAGATCTTACTACATCATTCCTTTACAATTCCTTTTGTAAAGGTTAAGTGGTGAAAAAGAGTTTTGACCCCAGGACCTTACAGTGATCTAACAAAGTCTTCATGACTAAATTAATTATAGATAATGTTTCCAACCCTCAAAATATGACAAATGAGTCTAGTACACCATCATCACTTGAAGTTCTGAGACCCATCAGATGATTTTTAAGATATAAATTGAGTTGGGTAAGCAAATCTCCAATTTTCAGCTGGGAGAAAGGTCAAAAGATAGGATGGAATTCTTATCTTTAGGGTCTCTACAGAATGCATAGTAATCAATCAAGTCTTCAACTGATTCTGAACCAATTGAATGCAGCTTCGAGTTCCTCTAATTAACTCTCCTTTCACTTCCTTCTTTAACCTCTAAATAATTTAGTTCTGTTATCATTTCCCTTTGGTATGCTGTGACTAGTCTGCTATCTGGTCCTCCCCCCTTCAGTGGACCAGACATATGTTGCCAATTTACTTCACTACAGAAAATTTATTTTTCTCAAACTTTTTGATGGTCACAAAAAAATCTACACGTATTTTCATTCGTAAAACCGTTTCTCAGATCTAAACAGCAGATGATGTTAATCTTAGGACTGATAAGCATCAGGATATATGTCCTAGAAGTCACAAGTTTAATTTAAATATTATAACAATTTCCTTCTGCTTTCTAGATCTTCACTACTAGCCAACCTTTGACCTAACCCTTTGTTAAAAGTATCTACAGATAGATTAGGATCGAAATACTCTGAAAGGCAGTCCATAAGCGGTCTTGCATTAATCTTCAATCATGTATGAGACATTTTGAGAGGTAGGAGCAGCTGAAAGATCATGAGATATTGCATTTTGAAAGAGAGATCCCTAGAATCAGAGATTTGATACTTGATGGATTTTCTAGTCATACTCCAGTGGTGCTTGCTAATTGATATCTACTCTTATGATGACCATAACAGTTTCAAGTTTCTATATTATGACAACTCATGGAAAAATCAGGTTCTGATTAATTTGTCAATTCTCTTTTCAGTTCAAGTAATTTGGATCAGAACACATACCTTTGGGCCCTATAATGTCTGCTAGACTTTATAACAAAAATAATGCAACTTGCAAACTTAACAATTTGATAGAATATCAATATCATATTCAATAAGACAATTTCAAGACGATAAATTTTAAACTTAAGAAGCTCCATGAATTGCTGATAGCTATGCTAGAACTTGAGCAAAGGTTTTCAAAATCTAAAAAAGCATTTGTCAGCATACCTAGCATACGAACCTGTAGGCAGAAAGAGACATAAGCCATGGAATTGTTCACAAAAAAATTGATGAACCTGTAGGCAGTAACGAACTTCTGAGGGATTCGTAAAAACAAAATTCTGATAAAGAAAAACAATCTCATTAGTCAGCTGAACCAGGAACCCAACTCCAATATATCTCATCAAATGGTCCATTTTTGTAACAAGTTCGGGTCATTGTACAAAATCTAGTTCTAGTTATCATTCTCACAATTGACATCATCATTAATTATTCTGAGAAACAAGAGGAAATGTGAAGCAAAGTACAAAAGTCTCACTTGGAAGCTTAGCAGAACACCGTAGTATGTCCAGTGCATTTTATGTAATATGGCAATGGATTAGTTTCCCTATTCATATGCCCAGGGATCCATGCTCTGCCATCATAACATCAGTAAGATTGACAAGTAATTCGTTTTCAGTAAGGCATTGGTCACTTTTCTTCTGTCTTATCCTCACTAAATCAATCCATTCCAACCCTATTTCTTTGTTTGTCTCTCCCTCTTCCAATATGCCTCCTTTTACAACACTCTATCCTTAATCTTGTCAAGACTTCAAAATGAACAGAAAGTTGATGGTATATAGATTTCTACACAACGCATCCGTCATTCATTCAAAAACTTAACGAGGAATTCAAAATACACAGGAAAAAAAATGCTTACTTGCAAATAATTTATCGTCTCAGACCCTCATATTACCTCATACATAGAATAAAAAGAAGCCTAACAGCATGTAGACTGCAGTCTCATGGCGTGACATTGCCTCACTCGAGGCCAGGATCCTTAGGAGTCGCCGGCATGCCTGAACTCCTGCAGCTCCTTGAAGTTGAGCCATGGCTTGATCCACACCTTGGCCTCGTATATCTTCTTCTTCCCGGCGTCGATGACCTCGATGGTCAGGTGGTGAAGAGTCCCCACAACCACCTGCTCCCTCGCCTTGACCACACGCGCGAACTCCAACAGGGCATTCTTCGCCACAAAAGACACAAGATTTAAGCACCAAGCACAGAAAGATCAGCGGGATCACCAACTACATGATCTAGGGTTAGCGATTACTCAATACAGTAAGCAAATCGAACGATAACAAAAAAGCAGATAAGCATCAAAGATATATGTAAGACCATATGTCTCAAAAAATAAAACTATAAAGGGAGAAGATATATAACCTTGGAATTCATACAATCACCTTAAAGATGACGCAGAGAATCCAGCGACAGAACGAAAAGGAGTTCGAAGACGATCCAATAATCGCAACAGAGGCGAAAAGGCGAAGAAGAGATCAAACAAGGACATGCTTCTTGTTGTCTTCGTCGACGGCGAAGCGGGCAAGCTGCTCGATCTCGGCGCCGACCGGAGCCCCCTCCGCGTCGCTGATCCCTCCGACGGTCACCGTCGCGTCCGGATCCGACGCCGTCGCCACGGACAGAGAGAAGCAGAGTAGAACGAGGAGGACGAGGAGCAGTGACGGCCGGGACCGAAGAGCCAAGTAAGAATCCGCCATTTCCACCGTCTCTCTCTCTCACTCTCCCTGCCTCCGGGGGTGATATGGCGAGGGCGTCTCATGCTTAGTGACGCGGTTGATATCGGATTCGGGGAGTGGCCTCCGGAGCCGTCGGATCCGGGTGGGGTTGCAGCCGCCGCCGTTCTCTTGCACAATTCCTTCATTCCAAACAAGGTTCGAATAACGGGCACGAATTGAGACATTGAGAATCCAAAACCGTCCGGGTTCACAATAAAGCGTTAAGCACCGCTTTTTAGAGTCTAGTTGTATTCGAAGGTGGGAAAGTGTTGCCAAATAATTTATGATTTTTTTATGGTTAAAATCAAATTTTTTAAAGGGTATTAATGCCTTTCAACTATGGTTATCGAAAAAAATATATTTATCTCAAATTAAAATAAATATATATCCATGACTAAAAATAGTTAATATTAACTAATTAAGATAAAACGTATTGTCCGTCAACCACAATGATAATTAGTGAATGAAGATTAACCACAATGACAGCAATATATCTTGTAATAAATATATATATTCAACTAGAATCCTAAGGGATGAATATAATAAACTCATGACTAAATATAGTAAATGTAACTAATTGAGTTGAAAATAATTTAAATATAATATTCATATAACCAAAATGAGATTGTAAACGTTATTAATGTCTTTTAAATAACAGTTAGTGAAATGATAATTAGCTAAAGAAGATTAACCACAATGACTTGTTTATTTTGGTGGAGGATATATATATATATATATATATATATATATATATATATATATATATATATATGTAATTTTGCCCCTAAATTTATTTCTAGGAAAATCCGGACCCCAAACTTTCTCTTTGTAGTTGCGATTTAATGATCCCCTCACGTCCGTGCGTCGCCACCAACAGCGAAATAGGAGCGGGCGAGGAAGACGAGATCGAGAGACGGAGCTTCGCTCGTCCCACCCAGTTGTCCCGCTCGTCGAAAACCCCTACCTTTGCTCCTCAGGCGATCGATCCCGTCGTCGGGCCCTGCCCCTAGGTTTGCCTCCACTCCTTTCTCCTACCCCGTTACTATTGCGACGCATTGATATGCTCTTGTTTCTTTTGCTATGGATCTTGTCTCGATTTCCGTTTAATTGCTCAGGGTTGTATTTGTTCTGCGTAGATTCTCGGTTCCATTTGGATTACACCTTTTCTTCTATGTTTCTCGTGAGGTTCATCGGGGCGGATCCTCTTGGGGAATCTCAA
Source organism: Musa acuminata AAA Group (assembly GCF_036884655.1). Lineage (NCBI taxonomy): Eukaryota > Viridiplantae > Streptophyta > Magnoliopsida > Zingiberales > Musaceae > Musa > Musa acuminata. The sequence continues at coordinate 38,417,755 of NC_088327.1, forward strand.
TTAGGGTTTGGATTGTGCGGGCGTGGGGCTTTAATTTGATTAATTATGTTGATTTGGATTGTTGATTGCTCGAATTTGGATGGTGAATCACGGGAAGTGCCATTGTGTAACATTTATTTATGTTTTGTAGATAGAGTTTTTGGTCCTTCCGCAGCTACTCAAGTGCTCAGCCTATTGTCAGAGCTGGAATGGAGGGCATAAATGGTATATAAACTTGGTCTTGTTTTTCATTGTTTAGCTATAAGTTGTTGTCAACTTGTTGTCAAAGCTTTGGGAGTTGAGATGCATTAAAGAGAGTTTGCAATTTTGTTATAAGCAACGATTGAAAAGGCGCTAGGTGCCAAAAAAGTGCCAAGGTCCAAAAACGTCCGAGGTACTAAGCGCTCGCCCGAGCGAAACGAGACACTAAAATATAAAAATATATAATATAATTATTTAAATAAAAATATATTATTTATCCTGAAATCTAATAATAATTTTAAATAAATAAAAATTAATAGTATTAAAATCAAAATAATATATAATTAATCTAATAAATAAAAATGTTGTTACTAGTATACAGTTAGTAGTATACGATTAATGTATTGTTAACAGTATACTATTGAAGTAAGAAGAGTGTGAGTAAGAGGAAGACTGAGGCTACTGACTGAGAGCAGCGGTAGTGGTAGTAGCGAGAAGCGGCAGTGGCAGCGACAACGGTAGCGGCGAGCGATGGCAACGGGAGCGGTGATAGTGGCAACGATAGCGGTAGCAGCGAGTAGCGGGAGTAGGAGCGGCGAGCGTCGATAGTGGCAGCGGTAGTGGTAGTAGCGAGCAGAGGCAGAGACAAGGCTGAAGGGTAGAGACCAAGGAACTTCGTAAGACCGGTGTCAACGAGCTTCTCATCAAGATAGTCAAAAGTGAATGACTTCAGGTCATGCAAGAATATACGACAAAGGAACGAAGTAGGTAGTATGTGGTGCTGTACCTTTGCTACTCAGTGGAGTGGGCAGCAGGGTTGATGGAGATACGGTATAATCCCAGAGGTGACTAAAACTATTAGAGACTTACTCCAAGTTGGGATAAAAACTTCTTGCATTCTACAAGTTCGATGGTATTGAGAAGGTGAATCACAGTAGCTAACTCAACGCAAGGAGTGCAAACACTTCGAGTGCTTTAGAAGTGTGAGCAAAAAGCAGAGGAAGGTTAGTAACTAGCTCGATATATGAAGTACAACCCTCAAGGAGGTAAGCAAAGTCAAGTAACCTTTGTTTTCTCTACTCTTAAGAGAATAGGTGAAATCAAGTACCCCAATTCTCTTATCTATCCAGTAGAGGAGCTTTACACATGTTTAAAGACCCTTCGAAAAAACCAAATGGAAGACAATAGTTTTTAAATCCCCACCAATGGTGATTAGTGCTACTGAGAGTAGATTATCCGCTTCACTTCCCAACAGAATGCCAATCGAAAGCGAAAGTGATACGAACCTACTTGAAAGTAACAACTAAGTGAAAGAAGAGTTGATCGGTAAATCTTGTGGAGGAAGGACCTAAAAACTTCAAAAGTTTGCAAGGTGATGCTCGTTAAAGCACCAACAAGCATCCACCAAGTTCAAGCATGAGGCATTTGAGAGACTAGCGCATAGTAAGGATAGTCTTTTTCTTCATCCAAAGAGTCTATAGGAACTAACAGGGATTGATACAACTCAGCCAACCCCACACTAGAGTCAGAATCATTGGCGAGTTGAAGCAGCATGACAGATCAAAAGTTCGACTACTCAACAACAACAACAGAGAACTGCTAGGAGCTAAGAGGCACATTACAGCTAGAGTAGAAGATTGAAAACTCAGCAAAGACAAGAAGTTGTAGTGTCGGCAAAGGCTTCGACAAGGACGTCAAAGGAATAAGTAGGGGAGAATGTCACGGACAAAACTGTAAACATGGTGTTTACTGTAATGCTCATGTATGTCCACGTCTTTTGATTTGTTCATGCTTTGTACAGCATGTAGAGGGACAGTCGAAGGTTTAACAGCCCTAATTTAGTTGGGTTTGGTGATCATTTTAGGCTTATAAATAAAGGTTGTGTCATGCGGATACTTATGAGAAATTTTGGTTTGTAGTGGACCATTTTAGATCCTTTCTTGTGTGATTGTTCAGAGCTTATGAAGTATTTTTATAATTTGCATTGTTTATGAAGTATTTCTTGAAATGATTGCTTGAATATCCCAAGTGAGGCGCTTTCTCTAACTCGTTTTCTCTTACATAGGTTCTAAGGGATCATAGGAGGTTTCGGAGAAGTTGACCTTTGCGAATGGACACATAAGGGTACCACACAACTTAGGCAAAACTAGCTAAGTCCGTGATAGTAGGTCACAACAACCGAACCACTATAAATTCGATGTGCTTTTTTTCTTTTGCTATTTACCTTTATTGCTTATTGATTTTATTGATTATTACATTCTACGAATGTTTTTAAGTTAAGTATGTTTTCGATATGCGCTTTATTGAACGAGGTTTTTCTAAATCATTATTTTTACAGAAGTACGGATCAAGAGCGACACTAAGAGAGGGGGTGAATTAGTGCAGCGGAGAAAATCATTGGTTTATAAAATATTTCATTCATCAAAAACTAATTTTGGAAAGTGCTTGGCTTTAGAATGAAAGAACTAGCAGTTGTCTAAGAAAGTAATGATAGTAATGAAAAGAAAAAGGGAAATAAAGACATCGGAATTTAAAGTGGTTCAGTCATTGTGACCTACATCCACTTCTGATTCCTCCTCCATTGAGGTCACCGGCGTCTACTAATGGTCTTCCTTCAATAGGCGAAGACCAACAACCTCTTTACGATGATTTATTTTTTTCATGGGTTTAGGAGATAACCCTTACGAGCCTCACACTTCTCTTGAATGATCTCAACACTTAGAAAGAGAGGAGGAGGACTCTTTATACTTTTACAATACTTTTAGCACCCTAAGAATTTAAGATTATGTTCACACTTTCGTGCCCTTTCATGCCAAAAATGGTGGGATATTTATAGACCACAATGGCTTCAGAATTGGAGTAAAAAAGTATAACATCCTCGGATTTTGGGGTACTGGCGGTATCATTGCCATTATTGGGCGGTACTATCACCTACAAACTGACACTAGGTGGTACCACTGCCCAATCTGGGTAGTACCACTACCTGACAGAGCTCGAAGATCGAGCTCTCTGGCGGTACCCACCACCCATAGCACTTAGGAGACCGAGTCCCAAGTGGTGCCACAACTGGCTGTGACTTCAGGTGCTGAATGGGCTGTTCAACTAGCCCAATTTAGCCTTGTTTAGGGCCCAGTTGACCTTTAACTGAGTTAGTGGGATTACATTCCAATCCTAACTCAATTAATGTACTAACTATGATTAAGGCAACCAATCTCTATCTGGTATGTCGAGTTTTCTCTCGACGATCCTCCGGTGAACTTCTCAGCGAGTTTTTCGGCAAGCTTCTAGTGAACTCCAACAAACTCTCAGCGAACTCACGACAAACTCTCGACGAACTTCCGACGAACTCTTGGCGAGCTTCCAGCAAACTCTCGGTATATCATTCGAATCTTCGATTTCGGCCCATCATCTACTTTATGCCTTACCACTATCGTAGTTAATTCTGCACATTTATCTCAATACATAAATTAGATCAAACAATTTATCAATTAATTTTATGATCATAATTTTAGATTCAACATAGTGCATCTTCCAATTTATTTTTTTTTAACATCGTTTGATTTATCCAATTAATTAAATTTATATGAATTTAATTAATTGGATGAAATCCAAAGGTATTAAAAAATAAATAAATTTGAAGCCGCACTACAACAAGGAGGTTTATGCATTGCAACATGAAAATAAACATAATTGGAACTCTAATACCACGTGTTGTGCATACTGTGAAGAGGAAAAGGTAAGAAAAGCAAAAAACATAATTGAACGAATTTTTAATTTTATATTTAGTAACTCGTAATTTAATATTTCAGGATTTATGATAAGATACTATAGTATCAAACAAATATAGATTGTAAGCCATAAGTGAACATGTTCCAATCACATTTGACATTTGAATTTAAAGACAAAGTAAACTGATTATTTTCAAATGAACAAGAATAACTAGATTTGTCCAAATAAAAAACAAAAATTAAATTTCGTCTAAATGACGGTGCAACAAAAGTATTTTTCAAATCCAAATAATATATAGTATACAATAACAATCTAAATGTGTTTATAGCTTCCACATCTATCGATTTTTCATTCCCCACATAAATGCATCTCTCAGCATCATTGGGCCTTCGATAGCTCAGGCAACCCTGCATTGAAACACTGATATTAGTAGTTGCACCGGAGTCTAACCATCAAGTGATTTTAGGTACTAAAGTTAAATTAACTTCAGAATAAACCAAAGTAAGGAACGTACATTTTTTAGCATGCTAAAGTGATATTTAGCATAGTCCTTCTTCAAATGCCTAGATTTCTTGTAGAAGAAATAAGTATCATCCTTATTTTGTTTCTTCTGTACTGAACCTTTATCGGCCTCATTCTTTCCATATTTGTATTTTTTTTTGTTGCACTTGTCCTTAGAGGTGCTGGCCAAGTTGGCACTTTCAGTCTTTTCTTGCTACAACTTTTCTTTTTTTGCACACAATATGAAATGAGTTCAAAACCAAATGGACAAGTAAGTCCTCTGATAAGCCAAATTTTAATGTTTTAAACTTTGAAGTAAAATTAGACATCTCCATGATGTACTCTCTTATATTTCCTTTGCTGTTTTACCTGATGGAAATTAGGCTTTGAAGCAGAATGCTTGTTTCTACCTTATCGTTTTTAAGAAAATACTTTTCTATTTTGACAAGGAAATCTTTGGCCTTTGTAATCCCTTCGGATACCGCACCCCTAAATGCTTTCGGAATGTCGTGCTTAATAATCATGAGACTCATGCGATTAGACCTGTCCCACTTCTGATATAGTCTCCTTTCATCATGAGTACTATTTTCCGTAAGAGAAGCGGGTTGGTCTTCCCTTAGTGCAAGGTCCATATCTATGCAACCCAAAACGATCAGAATGTTTTCCTTCCAATCCTTAAAGTTGGTTTCGTTTAGAACCGGTACTGAATTGAGGTTATTAGATATTGTTACAAGAGAACCTAAACAAAAGAACAATAGACAACCACAAATTATGCTTATATATATTACTATAAACTTAAGTAAATTCAAATAATGATATAACCCATCTCAAGATACTAAGTGCAACATTAATATCTTGTCTTTGGACTTCAATATTAATTGCTAGTGGTAGTCTTATTGTAATAATCAACACTGATAATAAGACATGTCAAATGATAAATCCATCTTTGGATTGATTTATTATTCATATGTACAACTTTATAATTGCCACATGTTTACCATTATTGGTGTGTATATAATTGCCACATGTCAAATGATAAATTTTCTATGGATGTAAATACATACTACATTTAATATTTTCATGAGAAATGCCACACATGAGAGGTCACTTTAGTAACTTCATGCATCAAATTACTCAATCTAATATTAAACAACTTTATAATCACTAATTGAATTTGAATCATATTAATCAAATTGGCTTAACCTTAATTTGTTAATTCAAATTAAGGTTTATTCTGAAGTCAATTTAACTTCAGTACCTAGAAACAGTTTGTGATTGGACTTCGATACAACTACTAACATCAGTGTTTCAATGTAGGGTTGCTTGAGCTACCGAAGGCCCAATGATGTTGAGAGACGCATTTATATGGGAGACGAAAAATCGATAGATGCAAAAGCTATAGGTACATTTAGATTGTTATTGTATATTGAATACTATTTGGATTTGAAAGACACTTTTGTTTTACCATCATTTAGACGGAATTTAATTTTTATTTCTTATTTGAACAAATCTAGTTATTCTTGTTCATTTGGAAATAATCAGTTTACTTTGTTTTTAAATTCAAATGTGATTGTAACTGGTTCACTTATGGCTTATGACAATCTATATTTGCTGGATACTATAGTGTCTTATCATGAACCCCTAAATGTGGAATTGCGAGGTGCTAAACGTAAAATTAAAAATTCGGGTGTATTATAGCATGAACGTTTGTGTCAGATATCTAGAAATAGAGTTGAAAAACTTATGTTGGATTCTTGATCCCAGTGACTTATTAGGTTTAGATGTTTGTGTTGAATGCATTAAAGGTAAATAAATCAAACCTCAGAGATTAAGTGCATATAGAGCTACAAATGTCTTAGAATTGATACATACAGATATTTGTGGACCATCTCCTACACCTTCGTGGAATGACCAATAATACTTTATATCATTCATAGATGATTACTCTAGATATGAATACTTATATCTAATACATGAAAAATTTAAGTCTTTGGATGTGTTCAAATCATTTAAACCTAAAGTTGAAAATCAACTCGGCAAAAGGATAAAAAGCATTAGATCTAACCGTGGAGGGGAATATTACAACAGAAATGACGGCTCAAGTGAATAACGTCGAGGACCATTTGCTCTATACTTAGAGGAGTGTGGAATTATCCCTCTGTATAAAATGCCAAGGTCACCTAACATGAATGGTGTAGTTGAAAGACGAAACTGCATACTTAAAGACATAGTAAGAAATATGATTTTTTAATCTACTTTGCCAGAGTCACCCTGAAGAGAAGCAATAAAAACTATAGCTTACATTCTTATAGAGTACCAATTAAAGCAACTACAAAAACACCTTATGAGCTTTGGACCGGAAGAAAGCCTAGTCTAAGACACTTTCATAGGTTGTCTATCTAAGACAAGGCTTTACAGGCCTAACGAAAAGAAATTGGAACCCCAAACAATAAGCAATTATTTTATTGGTTATTCTGAACGATCTAAGGGGTACAAATTTTATAATCCCAAATCAATAAATATTTTTGAGACGAGTATTGCTACAAGGATATTGAGTTTGGGGGGAGAAATAAGGTTAAAGACTTTACGTTTGAGGAAGAATTGGTTCAATTTAATCCAATTTATATAGTTGCCACTGATGTGGTAAATTCAATACCTCAAAAGGATATAGTTATTTCAACTCTCATATAGTATAAGAAAATTATTCATGAGGATCAAACTCAACATCCATAAGAACATATGCCACAAGAGCTAGCACCTTTGTGATGATCCATTAGGGTAAGGAGGAGTGTCATTTCATATGATTATATGGTATTTCTCTGGGAACATGAAAAAAGTAGTGATATGATGGAAGATGATCCAATCAACTTCTGTCAAGCCATAGAGGATTCCAATTCTGATAAGTGGATTAAAGCAATGAATCAAGAGTATAAGTCCATACAAGACAATAAAGTTTGAGAACTTGTCCCATTACTAGAAGGAGTGAAACCTATTGGTTGTAAATGAATTTTTAAAACCAAAAGGGATTCTAATGGTAATGTGGAGAGATATAATGCACGTCTTGTGGCAAAGGGCTATACTCAAAAAGAAGGGATTGACTTTAAATAAACCTCTCCGGTTTTAACGAATGACTCTTTTAGAATAATTATGGCTTTAGCCACACATTTTGATTTGGAGCTCTTTTAGATGGATGTCAAAATAACAATTCTCAATGGAAATATTGATGAAATAATTTATATGGTACAACTAGAATACTTTGTATCAAAACAACCTAAAGAAAATAATATGTAAATTGATAAAATCTATCTATGAGATAAAACATATTGAATCTTGGATTTTGACGATGAAATCAATTAATGAGTTTACGATCTAATGTACATTTAAGTGACGTAGGACTATATTCAATCAGGAAAGATAAATTGATTAAAGCAGTGGAATCAAAAGTTGGGCTAAAATGGAACATGTCAGAAGATTGGATGTCGGACCGGAGGAATGGTCGACATATCAGCAGAAGGCTTCGTGCCATGAGTTCGAGCATCGGGCCAAAAGGATCAGACATTGCACTAAGGAGATCGGGTGTTGCGGATATCAACATGTCGATTGGGCAATACATCATAAGAGAAGACGATATGCCGAAGGTTCGGGTGAAGCATCGGATGAACCAATGACATGTTGGATAACTTAGAATTCTTACTTATAATAATTTGTCTAGATCGAAGTAGTTTTAGTTCTAATTGGATTGTTTAGAATGTAATTAGACCAACTCAATTATGGGTTAACTCGGCCTGAATTGGGGTTATTTTGGGCCAAGTGGAAGGCCCAATTAGTGACCTATAGTTGGCCCAAGCTGTGACACTGCCAGTTTAGGTGATAATATTGCTCAGATACAATCTCCCAGACTGTGTTAGGCGATGGTACCACCTAGTCTCAAACTAGCAGGCGGTGGTATTGCCAGTACCCCGAAAACCCAAGATGAGATCATTTGGTCCCTAAATTTGAATTCATTTGGGGCCTAAAAAAGCCCTACTCATCCTTACTCAGTAAACACATCAATTGTGAGTTAAAGAAAAGAAAAATGCTATAGTAATATTATAAAAACTCGTCTCAAGCTCTCAGTATTATATATGAAGTTTAAGAGAGAGGTGAGGTTGTAAAGGTTATCTCCTAAACCGGTGAAAAGGAGAAAATGGGTGTAAAAGGATAGTTGATCTTCCTCCGTTGAAAGAAGATCGATAGTGAAAGCCGATGGCCTTGAGTGAAGAGGAATCAGGAGTGGATGCAGGTCACGATGATCGAACCACTATAAAACTTAGTTTGTATTTATATTTTGTTGTTTACCTTTATTGCAAACTGCTTTACTTGCTCATTACATTTTTATGAACGTTTTCGAGTTAAACATATTTCCAATATGATTTTATCGAACGAAATTTTCGAATCGATGTAATTTTTATCGTAAGCACTAATTCACACTCCCCCCCTCTTAGTGCCGATTTCGATCCTAACAAAACAAACATCCTTTTAGTAGTATCACAAATTTCATCAAGTAATTATCTCATTTGGTTTTAAGATGAATGTTGTTGATGATTGCATGTATCATAAATTCAGTGGGAGCAAATTTATTTTACTAATATTTTATATGGATGACATTCTGCTTGCCACTAATGATATAGACATATTGCACGAAACCAAGAGATTTTTATCTAGAAATTTTGAGATGAAAGATCTTGGTGATGCCCCTTTTGTATTAGGAATCCAAATACACCGAGATAGATCGCGAGGTATTCTAGGATTATTACAAAGGAACTATATCGATAAAGTACTCAAAAGGTTTAGCATATAGGATTGTAAACCAGGAGACACCCCTATCACAAAGGGAGACAAGTTCAGTCTCAATCAGTGCCTTAAAAAAAATCTGGAAACTTAAGAAATGCAGAAGATTTCCTATGCATTAGCTTTAGAGAGTCTAATGTATGCACAGGTTTGTACGCGTCAAGATATAATGTACATTGTTGGAATGTTAGATAGATACTTAAGCAATCATGGAATGAATCATTGGAATGTAGCTAAAAGAGTCATGAGATATTTAAAGAGAACAAAAGATCATATGGGAGATCAGACCATTTGAAGATCATTGGATATTCTGACTCCGATTTTACTAGATGCTAAGACAATATGATTTAATATTCTCCGACACATTCAAAAATAATAATTAATTATAAAAATAATATATAATTAATCTAGAATTATACACATGAATACATTTAATGAGACTTGTATTTTATAATTTATAATTTATACAAATACTATATTGTGGAGCATGACATAGTTGTAATATGCTTAGACATCTAAGATTACAATTAATTAAAGGTCAAAGAGAGTTAAGTTGGTAATTGCTGATTTATTTGGCAAATCAAAAATTTATGGCTATTGAATTGACTTGCTAAATACATAAGAAAGATCAGAAAAACTCAACCATATGACTTTAACTTAGTGTAAAAAAAAATCTAATTAATGAAATACGATGTTAATTTAAAGCTGAAGTAAATGCATTCTGAAAGTAGAAATTTATTCAGAAAAAAGGAAAGAAAAAAGTGTAAGAGTTGTTTGTATTAGTTTGAAAATAGTATCTCATTCATTTCAATATAGTGCTACTTGATTAACCTCTCATCAGATTCTATCGTTATTGTTGGAGAAGCATCTTATGCTTATATTTACAGTGTGCAAAACTAGGAGGAAAAAGAAAGGCCATGCTCAACATCAAACACAATGAAAAAGTATTGCATTTCGGAAGGAGATTATTATCAAACCATGAGTGCTTTCAACGTTCCCAAAAATGACGGCACAGTTCCAGTGGAAGAATAGTCAATACTCTGAAATTTGGAACCTATTTTTCTGAAGCAAAATCTCAAAATATATTATGCTGCAATGGAGCAATGGTTCAGTTCTTTTCATTGCAATCTGAGGCCATCAAAAAATTACAATCTGTCCAGAAAATTCAGACGTAAGTGAATTTGAACGATCCCTCCAAGTACTTCAACATCAAGGTCATTCTTCTTCCTCTCCTTTTACAACATCAACACTTGCTTTGATTTCAGAAGACTCACTTACAAGTAACATAAGCTCCTTGAAAAAGAAGTCTAACTTATTGCAGTCAAAATCTTCGATTGCCGATGATACTGTCGCTTTTGATCTTTGATGAGATTGTTTATTTTCTTGTTGTAGTTGAAAGTGATACATTCTCAGAGCATCGTCCGTGGAAATCTCTTGAACGGGCTTGTAAAGACTTTGAAACGTGCATCTGTCTTCAAGCTTCTTAACTAACTTTTCTTTGAATTGATCTGGGAGGTTTACAAATGCACTACGAAATAATGTAGGAAAAATAAGATACCAAAATTCTTCTGCAGAAAGAGATCAGTAAATACTATCACTTTTCACCTTGTGATGCCTCTAACAATTCCCCATTTGTAACCACTGCTTGCAGATTGCTTAAACCCAATGTTGAAGCCCTCTTGGGCAGAAGCTTCCTTTCCTGCAGATATACCATCTCGATAACCCATATAAACTTTTGTCAAGGGTTCCATATGATACATCCTCAAGTTTAAAGCCCTAAAAGTTTTACTATGAAGAGTTTTGGACAAAGGATATGCATATCATTTATAGATTGCAAGGATACTGTATAAAATTGATCATAACGCCTCTTCTGTTCTCTGTTTAAGTCAGCATCTGAGATTTCATTCAGAAGCCCATCATCACACCAAGAATCATCAGAAGCATGCTCTGGAACTAAAACTAACTCATTAGCATATTAAACTTTGTATTTGGTCAAAACAACCATGGCAGTATATCATACAACTTCCACAAAAGGCATCATGTAAATGCTACATAAACACCAAAGAGACCAAAATGTCATCTAATATATCCATAATATAGTCACTAATTTGAGGAAGAATGAAATTAAAATTTTAGTTTTGATGAAACTATACTCTGCACATGAATTGCTATGCATGCATCTAGGCCAATCAAATTCAATCGTCTCTGACTTTAAAGGAACAATTCATTCGATTCCAAAATCTCCACATGTGCATGCTCGCTCAATAGCAGAAATGAAAAAGAAACAGTAAAACAATATGATGCATGAGCAATTAAATTAATTTATTAATAAAATAAATTTAATTTGTTTAGAGATATTTTACATATGTAATAACATGAAAATATCTACTCAACGAGGAGAAAAAGAAAGAAAAAATACAACAAAAAAGAAATCATATTATTGAAAATTACAAATCTTGATTGAATATCTTAAAGATTCATCTCTATAAAGATGAAAGATTATCAATCAAAAATATCATGAAGAGAGGAAGACTATTTCTCAAATCAAATCAGAAATGAAGAACAAGATATCATATATTTGATTTGATGCGATTGTAATTTTTTAAATTTCTGTAATTTTCTTTTTATTCTTATACTTGAGCATATAAAAATGGGCTATAACATTGTAATGTATGAATAAAAAAAGGATCCATGAATCAAGTTTTTTTCCTTTCCCACCTTGTGAGGCATGCGGAGGTGCAAGACTTCTATCCTAGGAGTGTTATCTTTGAGCCAATTGGATAGTTATACATTTGCTTATTATTTTTAGTTATTATCTTTCACTTTTCTCTTTCTATTCCTCCACTATGAAAGTAATTTGTTGTTGCTCGTCCTACATGCCAACCAATATTGAACACTTCAAAATTAAATATACCATCACATAAGTCTCAGAGATATAACCGCAGTGCCTCACCACAATGCTAAAAACTTTGCAAATATCTAGTATTGGTAACAAACCTCATAGCAAACTTTTTACCTTCATCCTCTTGTGATGATCTAAGCATGTCCTACAAATAAATCAATTTGTTCCAAAGAGAAACAGAAGAATAGAAATAGCAGGTGCCACCAATTCCACCAAGTAAACCTTTTTCATATAAAAATATGACCAAAAGTATCAAATTTATGAGGAAAAAAAAAGCTCACTGAGGGAAAGAACAAGGGTGATCTAGAAGTTGTCCGCTTGCGGAGGGAGGGCAGCCATCAGAGTTAGAGCTTATCGGGAGAATCACATCAATCGAATCGATAAGCAGCAAAAACACATAGTCCTAGATTAATCATGAGGACCAGATTGATGGCGGAAAAGAATCTTGCACTGCATCTTCTTTAGGGTTTTCGAACTAGAAAAGTGCGAGAAGGGAATTGGGGGCTAACCGTGAAGTTCTGAACAAGATATGGTCGATTGTAATGCATTAAATAAATTTGTGAGAGAGTAGGGAACTCTCTTCTTTCCTTAGAGAATTGGGAGCTTCATCGTCCCACCCAGACGGAGCTTCACTCGTCCCACCCAGACGGAGCTTCACTCGTCCCACAAATTTGTGAGAGAGTAGGGAATTGGGAGCTTCATCGTCCCACCCAGACGGAGCTTCACTCGTCCCACAAATTTATTTAATGCATTACAATCGACCATATCTTGTTCAGAACTTCACGGTTAGCCCCCAATTCCCTTCTCGCACTTTTCTAGTTCGAAAACCCTAAAGAAGATGCAGTGCAAGATTCTTTTCCGCCATCAATCTGGTCCTCATGATTAATCTAGGACTATGTGTTTTTGCTGCTTATCGATCCGATTGATGTGATTCTCCCGATAAGCTCTAACTCTGATGGCTACCCTCCCTCCGCAAGCGGACAACTTCTAGATCACCCTTGTTCTTTCCCTCAGTGAGCTTTTTTTTTCCTCATAAATTTGATACTTTTGGTCATATTTTTATATGAAAAAGGTTTACTTGGTGGAATTGGTGGCACCTGCTATTTCTATTCTTCTGTTTCTCTTTGGAACAAATTGATTTATTTGTAGGACATGCTTAGATCATCACAAGAGGATGAAGGTAAAAAGTTTGCTATGAGGTTTGTTACCAATACTAGATATTTGCAAAGTTTTTAGCATTGTGGTGAGGCACTGCGGTTATATCTCTGAGACTTATGTGATGGTATATTTAATTTTGAAGTGTTCAATATTGGTTGGCATGTAGGACGAGCAACAACAAATTACTTTCATAGTGGAGGAATAGAAAGAGAAAAGTGAAAGATAATAACTAAAAATAATAAGCAAATATATAACTATCCAATTGGCTCAAAGATAACACTCCTAGGATAGAAGTCTTGCACCTCCGCATGCCTCACAAGGTGGGAAAGGAAAAAAACTTGATTCATGGATCCTTTTTTTATTCATACATTACAATGTTATAGCCCATTTTTATATGCTCAAGTATAAGAATAAAAAGAAAATTACAGAAATTTAAAAAATTACAATCGCATCAAATCAAATATATGATGGTACATTCACTTATCTACTCAAATTCGTAATCATATGGAAATTTCTTCTCCGAAATCAGGCCTTCTGCATAACTTTTTGAATACATCAATTGACTATTTTAGCATGTAAATAAAGAAAAAAACAAACAACCACCTTTTTTTGTTGTTGCAGTCTTAACTCTGTCACTAAATCCTCTTCTTAAAATAAATGAATGGCTTGGGTGATCTATAAATATCTTTGAAGCAGAGATCTAGAAAAATCAATCATGGATTCACGTAATAACATATCAAATGCTTGTGGCGATCATCTATCTAAAAGGATAATAGATCGAGAGGGTTAAATGGGACACTATTGTCTTGATATCTGTCTAAAATTTATGAGAAAGTGAAATAACCGTACAAGCCTTTATCCATTTTATCAACCATCAAGAAAACCCCAAACTCGAGCCGTTTCTTGGTATAAACGTAACCCGTGATCGTGGGATCAAACACCAGATCCGATCGAAGAAATGTGGAAACCAAGTAAAGGAAGACCATCAAAGCACAACAGCTGCACAGATCTAGCGGTAACAAAGGATGACAACAGAATGGGATCGAGAGGATCAGACCATCGCCGTCCTTGTCGAACAAGCTAAAGGCTTTCTTGAACTCGGCGATCTGGTCGTCCGTAAGCTGCTCCGCCATGCCTCCTCCGCAATCGACCTCACAAAGACGAGAAGGAAGAGAGGAGAGAAAGAGAGATCCGTGAAGGAATGGGAAGAGGAAAAGGGAGCGTTACTTCGCCGACCTCACCCTCTTCGTGTTGCGAAATATGCGAAATGACGATTATAACTCCAAAGCAGCCCAAGCCTTATCCACTCGTGATATTGCACGACACGGTTCCTACCCACGAAAACTACCCGGTCCCATCTTAAGGATGACCGGACTTCGAGGCCCACACGAACCCCCAAATTGAGAGATAGGTTTGGCGGGTAACCAGTGAAGTGGTAGAATAGGTCGTTTATATCGCAGGGAGCTCTTCGTGATGGCCACATCCCAAACAAGGGTAAAATAGTCATTAAGGACGAGAGCACAACAGAGATTATATCGTAATTTGGCGCTCCTCTTTCTTCCCACAATATTCTTACGGTCGCACTTTATCTGGGCATTTGATGGATAAAATACCCGTTCTACCCTCAACGCGGATTGAACGCGGAGAGGGTCCAGAACGGGAGTGACGGTGCCACGTCAAGTGCCGTTCCACGTTCCGTTCCCGGGATGCCAGCTAAATGGCCATCTGGAGATAAGACCAAATCTGACCGTTGATCGCAGAACGAACATGGCATCCTCTCCGTCCAATGTACCTTGCCTCATATCTTAATTATCCAATCACCATAAAATAACAAACTTAAATTATTATTATTATTATTATTATTATATTTTACTTTAAATGAATCCAATAAATATTAAGCTAATGTAATGATGAAGTTGAGATTCAACTTGAGGGCATTAATAATGTCACTCTCCGAGAAAGGAAAAAGGTCACTTCAACTCCTCTTCACTTTCACATCTATGTTATATTATTAAATGGATGATAAATGGTTTGGGTTCTTTGACAATTTTAAATCTTGGAAAAAAAAGAAAAAGAAAGCCACTAGATATTGTAGATTGTTAAGTAGATATAGAAGCGCCTAAGTCTCCGCAAGAAAGAAAAACTATTGTAATAGATTTATGTTGATCTTCATTGATTAACTTAATCAAATTTAGTTTAACAGGGAGAAATCCAATTACTTCCATGTGCAAGCTGAATTCTACATAGAAATATGAATTTTCTTTCTTCCTATGATTTGGATTAACTAAAGTTGAAACTATGTTATGATAAAATATATTAAAGGAATAATTTGAGTAATATAAATTACATTTATTGTTTACAAGGAGAACAACTTTGTGTATAAAGTTTATAACATATATTTGTCTTCTAATTATCATAAATTACCTGAACCTTTAATTATTGGTAGGATGTATGAATAATAAATAGTAATTCATAAAAAAAGATGTTTAATTGTGACTTTTTTTTTTTCTGGTCATTGGATTACAATTTCAGTCATGAGTTTTTGAAATTGATGTCTTGATGTTCTGTCTTAATTCACATATAATAAAAAAGTATTTTTTGCATATTATGTGTAGAAATTAGAATAATCTTTGGGAGAGAAAATTTATAATTATTTTATGTTTATCGTAAGTCATACATTCTCTTTGAAAAATTCTTTTGTGTGATCTATATGTTTTCCTTTTTGTGCGTCGGACGAGGCTTTTAGCATGCTAAAATTAAAGCATCGATTAAGCAAAACAATCAGGAGACATAACAATGTGGCTTGCACATCTACAATAACATAGTGCTCATCATTATTTTTCTATATCAATAGTATATCTCTGCCTATCTGTGTATGTGAGTGCATATGATATCTCTGCAATTTTTCAGTCCAAATAAAGTGGTGCACCATTAGCAATTTGTAATAATTTAGGTAAGTTTGGTGGTGGTGATGAAAGTGATGATACTTTAATCCAAAAGATTATTATTTGATATTAAGAATGGATCAAATATATCTGTTTTACAAGTTTCAGATTGATTTTTATTCATATTTAATTAAGTTCCCTGTCACAAATTTAAAATCGTCTTTTTTGTTTTTTTCTTGTTTTTATCGTTTTCATTATCATTTTCAATGAAGTTGGATAGGTATATAATTGAAATTGACTACCACCATGCCATTTACTATCTTACTCTCTATCATGGAAATCAAGAAAACTAGTACACCGGTGAAGCTTATTTCTTTATTGTATGAGAATCCATGATTTAAATTTCAAAGAGTCTTCCTAAATCTAAAGATAAAATTACATACATTCATCATCTCTAAATCTCATATGGGTCATCCTTGGTAATATTCTCCAACACATCTTAATTGCCAATCTATCTACAATGAATTTGCGCCAGAAAAGTTGGCCTTTTCTTTTCCCATGTTTAGATTATGTGATTCTGTTTATTAAACATAATATATGACTGAAAGGCTAGCGAGCTTTTGGATGGTCCTCGTGAAAAGAGGGTTTTAACATTAACTTATAATATGAAGTACGGAAGAAATATTGTCCTCGTAGAAGGATAATGCTTGTACTGTACTTCAACGTACGTTTGCTTGTGATTCTGTTTAATTGAATAAGATATATTATAGATTTAATTTTATTTAATTGAATTAGATATATTATAAATCAGATTAGATTCTTATTATAATTATTGATAAATAGAGATAAAATCTATCTATACTCTCACCTATAAATATATAAGATACCCTATGAACTCAATATATATGATAACACAACACAAGATTATTGATCTATTTTTATTTCCCTCTAATCTCTATTCTAACGTTATAGTGATTATATGAAAAATAAGATGAGAGAAGAAGATGAGTCTAAAACTCTTTACATATTGATGTTGTTATGTTCTATCGATGAAACTATAGAATATGTTTTATGAATCAAATATAAGTATTCTGAATGATATCAAAAGATATGCATGATTAATATTTGATATATGATTATTTGATTTCATGGCATTAAAGTTATCTTTTATTATAGTAGTATAATTTTTACAAATATGCACGTTTCAAGTAGATGCAAAAAAAAAAAAAAAAAACTTGCTATCTTGCATATATCAAAAAATATAAAAATTTTGTAAAAAAAACTTGCTAGCTTGCATGATGGTAAATGCAATGATTTAAAATTATATCTCAAAAACTTGCTAAATGTACTCCTTTTTGTTGATGACAAATGGAGAGAAGATGTGATGATGTGTTGAATCATACATGGTAGGATGCAATATACTTTGATATTTTGATACCATGATGATACTTAAGATAATGATCATACATATAATCTATGCAATACTCATGATTTTATTATGATGATGTATATAATGTATTACATATGATGTGAATCATAATTGTTTTGACTTGGATTTTTAAATTCAAGAGTTCTATCAATATGACATATTGGTAGGGAGAGTTAATGTTAACTCCGTCATCAATTGATTGTCATCATAAAAAAGGGGGAGATTGTTGAATCTCGGATTTAGATGATGAAACCAATTGATAGTATTTATAATTTGATTTGTGTTTTGAGTGATGCAAGAAGCTTCGATCAGGGAGAGACAATTAAAGTAGGAAGAATCATGTTGGGCCGGAGTAGAACATATCAGAAGATTGAACGTCGAGTTGGAGGACCGATCGACGTATCGACAGAAGGCTTCAAACCATGGGTTCGGGCATCGAGCTAAGAAGAGCAAAAATTACGTCAAGGAAATCAGAGTTACGAGGTCGACTGGCTGATTAGGCAATAGGCCGCAAAAGAGGACAATGCGCCGAAGAATCGGACGAAGCATCGATGAACCAATGACATGTCGGACAATATTTGATTTAAGCTTTATAATAATTGTCTAGATCGAAGTAGGTTTTAAGTGTGCAAGATTAACTATGATAGTGATCAAGGCATAAAGCAAAATGAAGTCCTAGAGTCAAGAACGAGATTTCGTTGGGAGTTCGAGAGTTCGTCGGAAGTCCAGACGTTCGTCGGAAGTTATATCGGAATTGACCGAGAAGTCCAGGAGCTTGCCAAAGAATCTCATCGAAACTCGCCAAGAAGATCGTTGTGAAGTCTAGGAGCTTGTCGCGAGTCCGCTAGAACATTGCCGAGAGATCATCGGAAGATCGCTAGAAGCTCGTCGGAATAAACCTAGACTTACTGGACTTATTTAGCTTAGTGTATGCCTTAAAATTCGTAGTTAGCATATAAGTGGGTTGGAATTGGGCCAAATCAATTAGGGGTCAAGTTTGGGTTGTGTTGGGCCAAGTGGAAGGCCCAATAATGACCCAACAGGTGAAAACGTCGTGGCATAGTCTCTGAGACTATGTCAAGTGGTGGTACCACCAGTCTGGGTGGTGGTATTGCCCAAACTCAGTCTTCGAGACTGTCAGGCGATGGTACCGCCCAGACACAGTCTTCTAGGTGGTGGTACTGCTAGACTAGGTGGTAGTAACGCCAAGACCCGAAAAACCTAGAATGAGACATTTTTAGGCTCCAAGCTTGAATCCACTTGAGGCCTATAAATAGCCCTCTCATCCCTTATTAACATACACAAGAATTGAAAGAAAAAAGAAACAAAAACGCTATTGTAATCTTATAAGAACTCCTCTCAAGCTCTAAGTGTTAGTCTTGTTTAAGAGAGGAGTGAAGGGGGTTGTAAAGGTTCACTCTTGAACCTATCTAAAGAAGAATTGAGTTGTAAGGGTAGTTGATCTTCGCCCATTGAAAGAAGATCATTAGTGGATGCCGGTGGCCTCGACGGAAGAGGAATCGGCGAAGTGGATGTAGGTCATGACAACCGAACCACTATAAAACTCGGTTTGCATTTCCATTCTTGTAAGTTATCTTTAATGAAAACTGCCTTACCTACTTACTGCTTTCACTATGCTTATGAATGAGATTTGAAGTTATCTTTCCGATATTGGTTTTATCAAACGAAGAATTTTTTAAAATGGTGATTTTATCCGCTACACTAATTCAAACCCCCCTCTTAGTGCCGACTCGATCCTAATAAGACTTACTATCATCGACATTAGACTAGAAGCTTGAGTCCATATAGCCCTCAATCTTAAGGCTACTTCCTCTATATACTAGTAGAATATCCTTAGTCCTTCTCAAGTACTTAAGGATACACTTTACAACTTTCTAGTGCTCTAAGCTTGGATCCGCTTGATATATGCTCGTAACACTTAGAGCATGTGCTATATCAGGCATGGTATATAGCATAGTATACATGATAGACCCTATCGCTGAGGCATAGGGTATCTTATCTATGTGTGCCCTTTCTTCATGAATCTTTGGGGACTAAAAAATGATATCCCTTGTCTCAATGGTATAAGACCTCTCTTGGAATTTTTCATGTCAAACCTTTTGATAATAGAGTTTATATACCTGGATTGAGACAAACCAATAATCCTCTTAGATATATCTCTATAATCCGAATCCC
The DNA here is from genome assembly GCF_036884655.1 of Musa acuminata AAA Group. Lineage (NCBI taxonomy): Eukaryota > Viridiplantae > Streptophyta > Magnoliopsida > Zingiberales > Musaceae > Musa > Musa acuminata. Next base: position 38,437,565 of record NC_088327.1, read on the forward strand.
CAAGATATATGATGCTTTCCCTGAATCCTTTATGGAGAAGTGTCTAGATAGCCAAGTCTTTAATGTGGAGAGCATTCCTACATCATTCCCAATGATCAAGATGTCATCCATATATAACACCAAGAAGGTGATAGCGCTCCCATTTACCTTCCTATACACACAAGGCTCATCTTCGTTCTTAACGAAGTCATAAGATCTAATCGCCTCATCAAATCTTATGTTCTAACTTCACCTCATCTTGTTTCCTTTTAGACTCACTTACATTCATGATATGTGGAGCAATGTCTAACATAAACAAACCATTATGCAATATTCCATTCATGATGATCTTATCATCTAATAATATTAAATAATTATTATTCTCAAAAACTAATTTACATTCACTAATTGTTAAACACGAAATAGAAATAATATTTTTGATAATAGAAGGAATAAAATAATATCCATCCAACACAATAATAGTTCCATCAGGTAGATGTTTTGCCCTCTCTATAATGTACTCCTTGCAATTCCTCTTTCAATGTCCATCTTTGCCGTAGTGGAAACACTAGCCTTTGTCCTTTGCCGGGTCTTTCTTAACAAGCTTTATTGAATCTCAGATTTAATGATTAAATCAATTGATGAAGTTATGATCTAATTTGTGTTTTGAGTGCGTAGTACAAACTTCGATCAAAAAAGGTAAATCGATTAAAGCAGGAGAATCAAACGTTGGGCTGGAGTGAACATGTTAGAAGATTAGATATCGAGTCGGAATATCGATCGACGTATCGGCAGAAGGATTTTGTGTCGTGAGTTTGAGCATCGGGCTAGAAGGATAAGATATTTCACCAAGGAGATCGAAAGTTATAGGAGGTCAATATGCCGATTGGGCAATATGCCGAAGGATCGGACAAAGCCCTGGATGAACCAATGACATGTCGGACAACATATGACTTATGCTTGTAATCATGTGTATTTAGATCGAATTAGTTTAGGTCTAATTGAGTTTATTTTAGGATAAAATAATGCTAACTCAATTAGGGGCCTATTGGGCATGAGTTTAGGCTATTTTGTACCAAGTAGAAGGCTCATTCAGTGACCCTTAGTTGGCCCAGGTGGTGGCACCGCTTGAGGCTCAGCCTCCCAAGCTATCTGGGTGGTGGTACCACTTGGACACAATCTCCCAAACTATGTCAAGTGGTGGTACTACCAGACTGGATGGTGGTACCACCTAGTGTTAGTGTTAGATTGGGTGGTGGTACCGCTAGTTGTCAGTATGGCAGACGATAGTACCGCCTAGTATTGACGATGGTACCACCTAGTACTAGCGGTATAACCGCCAATACCCCGAAAACCCAAGAATTTAAATTTTAGCTCTAATTTTTTAAGTCATTTGAGGTCTATAAATACCCCACAAATTTCTACATGGGATAGTAAGAAAAAGAGTAGTAAAGGGGAAAGAACCCTTGTGAAAAAAAATTGTGTAATCTCTCTTTAATTAGTGAGTCTCTTCCTCCTAGAGTTCGAAGTTTTCCAAAGGAGGAGTGAGGTCTAAAAGAGAGGTATAAAGGTTCTCTCCTAAAGCTGTGAAAAGGAGAAAGAGTTGTAAGTGTTAGGATCGAGAGCACTAAGAGGGGGGGGGGTGAATTAGTGCAGCGGAAATCTTACAGCGATTTAAAAACCGAAAGCTGCGTTCGTCCGATAAAAATCGATTTCGATATAAAAGCAGAATCACAGTGCAGTTTGCGTCTAAGCGCAGTTTTGCGTCTAAGCGCAATTTGCGTCTAAACACAGTTTGCGTCTAAGCGCAGTTTGCGTCTAAAGTCAGTTTTACGTTCAAACGCAGTTTTACGTCCAAACGCAGTTTTACGTCCAAACGCAGTTTTACGTCTAAACGCAGTTTTGTGTCTAAACGCAGTTTTACGTCTAAACGCAGTTTTACGTCTAAACGCAGTTTTACGTCTAAACGCAGTTTTGCGTCTAAACGCAGTTTTACGTCTAAACGTAATTTTACGTCTAAATGTAGTTTTGCGTCTAAAAGCAGTTTTGAACCTTGAAAGCGTTTTACGTAGAAAGCAATTTGCAGTTATAAATGGAATCCGAATGTAAGCGAAAACTGCAGTGTGAAGATCGTACGAAAACACGATTTACGTTTGAATGCAGATTCTGAAAGATCAGAGCTTAGAAACTTGTTCGTGAAGGCGCAGAGGGCAGTAGCAATGTAGGAGGTTTGCAGTAATGATAAAGTGCTCAAGGTAAAAGCAAACCAGAGATTTAGAGTGGTTCGGTCAGTCTTGACCTACTCCACTTTTGGCTTCCTCCTCCGACGAGGTCACCGACGTCAACTAGCTGCCTTCCTTCAATGGGCGAAGGCTAACTGCCCTTTTACAGTTTCTCTCCTTTTGACATGCTCAGGAGACAACCTTTACAGATCCTTTCTCTCCTCACTTTACAACTCAAGACTTGAAGAACAGAAGGAGGAGAACTTTAGGACTTTACACAAATTTGAGCTCTTAGAATCACTGAAAAGATCAAGAATTCGGTGTGGATCTATTTCTTTTCAGTGCTGAATGGGTGGGGTATTTATAGGCCCCAACCCAATTCAAATTTGGAGCTCAAAACGATCAAATCGATCAAATCCCAGAATTCTGGGATCAGGCGGTTGCACCTCTTGACTGGAGAGGTGGCACCGCCTGGCAGAGCTCGAAGACTGAGCTCAGGCGATTGCACCACTCTGCCAGAGCTCGAAGACTGAGCTCGGTGGTTGCACCGCCTGGCAGAGCTCGAAACTTGAGCTCGGTGGTTGCATCACCTAGCAGAGCTCGAAACTGAGCTCAGGCTGATGCACCTCTCTGCCAGAGGTGGTTGCACCTCTCTGCCAAAGCTCGAAGACCGAGCTCAGGCGATGCATCTCCTGTCCAAAGAGGTTGCACCTCTCTGCCAGAGCTCGAAGACCGAGCTCGGTGGTTGCACCTCTTGGTAGAGCTCGAAACTTGAGCTCTGGCGGTGCTACCTCTTGATAGAGGAGGTTGCACCGCCCAGTCTCGCTTGGAGACTGAGCCCTGGGCGGTTGCACCTCTTGGCTGGGGCGGTTGCACCGCCCAGTCCCGCAGCCCAGGCGGTTGCACCTCCTGGCCTAGGCGGTTGCACCGCCTGGTGCAATCAGGGTCCGAATGGTTCGCTCCATTCGGCCCAATTTGAATCTTTTCAGGGGCCCAATTGCCCCAAGATTAAGCTAATGGGATCACCTCCCATTTTCAAGCTTAATCATCGTGCTAACTACGATTAACTCTAAGACAACTTCTGCAGCTATGCTCCGATGCGTCAATCGCTTCTTCCGGCGAGTTTCCGGCGAACTTCCGTCGATCATCCGATAAACCCTCGGTGATCCTTCTGCGGACATCCGGCATACTCCTGGACTTTGCGACGATCCACTTGGCGAGTTCCGACGAGCTTCGCTTGGCAAGGTTCTGGACTTCTCGGATCTGTTCTCGCTGAACCTCCGACGACCGTCCGAACTTCCGTCGAACTCTCGAACTCCCAACGTGATCATGATCTTGACTCCGGCGCAACACCTGCTGCTTGTCTTACTCTCATCGTAGTTAATCCTGCACAACAAATCAAAACTTCGATCGAGACAATTAATCCTAAGCAATTAACCAAGTTGTCCGATATGTCATTGGTCCCTCGACGCTTCGTCCGATTCTTCGGCGCATCGTCCTCTTTTGCAGCCTATTGCCCAATCGGCCAGTTGACTCCGCAACTCCGATATCCTTGGCACAATACCCGCTCTTCTTGGCCCGATGCCCGAGTCCACGGCCCGAAGCCTTCTGTCGATACGTCGACCGATCCACCGGCCCGACGTCCAATCTTCTGACATGTTCCTTCGGCACCACATGATTTTCCTGCTTTAATTGTCTCATCCTGATCGAAGCATCCTGCGTCACTCAAAACGCAGATTAAATCATAAACATATATCAAGTAGTTTCATCATCAAAATACGAGATTCAACAATCTCTCCCTTTTTGATGATGACAACCACTTGATGACGGAGTTAAACTTAATTCAAACTCCCCCTACCAATATGCCATATTGATAGAACCTTGAATTCAAACTGAATTCAAGTCATTGCAATATTCATCATGAATACTTGCAACACGTCAACATGAGCATATGCATAAACTTATGCATCACATGTCATGTCATCAACATACTTCTCCCCCTTTGTCATCAACAAAAAGGAGAAGTATCACAATCAAGTGTTTGTGATATTGATTCAACTCATTGCATGAAAAACATAGTATCAAGTTTTATCATCATGCAATCTTGTAGCTAAAAGATTTAGCAAGTGTTATATCATGCTTAGAACATTCATGCTATCAAGTTTTAGATATTCAAGTTTTATAACATATAAGATAGCACTTTTGGTAATGTTCAAGATAGCAAGTTCTATATTATGCAAGCTAGCAAATTAGAGATGTTCAAGAAGGCAACTCTTGCTTCTTGAAAATTTTGCTCACTTTGCTAGATGCGCAAGTTAGCACTTTTGCCTCTTGAGATAGGCAAGATAGCACATTTTCTTCTTTTGAGATAGCAACTTTTTGCTTCTCTTTAGACCAACAAGCTAGCAATTTTTATGATATACAAGTTTCACAATATATAAGCTAGCAAAAATTTCGAAAGCAAATGCAAGATAAATTTCTTGTGTAAGCTCATGATTCTTGCTTCCTATTGCAGTGTGCAAATTGCAAGTTTTGCTTCTTGAGATATTCAAGATAGTGATGTTCAAGAAGACAATTTTTCTTCTTGAAATAAGCAAGTTAGCAATCTTTGCTTCTTAAAATAGGCAAGCTAGCAATCAAGTTTTTGCATCTTCTTGACTTGTACAAGCTAGCTATCTCCCCCTTTGTCATTGTAAAAAAGAAAGAGAGAATACAGTTTTGTAGTTCTCTTTTCCTTTTAGAATGATTTCAAAATCATGACAAATGATGAATAATCAAGTTATGAATGTCAAGACAATTTTTCATCATGAATATTTTATCATTGCATGCATCATTATCATAAGTTGAAGTATTACATGCATGATATCATATCATAATTACATTAATGTTTCATATCATGATGGTATCAATTTTGTCAAATTATATCCTACCATGCATGATCAAAACTTCTCCCCATTTTATCATTGAAAACAAGAAGAAGGTAGGGGGTAGAGCATAAAGGTGTTAAATATTTCAATCATTTCAAGGCATTTACATCATAGATCAAGTCATGATTTTTGATTCATCATAAAGCAAGTTAGTTTTCAATCATCACATAAGGCATTTAAGGAATTTTTGAAAAATAGGAGAATGATTAATTTAAGCATACAATGTTTCAATCCAATTCAAGTCATGAATATCAATGCTTTCATATTGTGAGTATCAATTCATGAATACCACAAGATATTATTTGTGACTTCAATTTTGCAAGATGAAGATTATGATTTAGATAAAACTTATTCAAATCAAATCATTAACTTGAAATTCATAATCAAGTCATTAATTTCGAGATTCACAAAATATCATGAAATCATTAATCTCGATCAGATGGGAAAAGCATTTTTTAAGAGATTCTTTTTCATCTAAGCATGCCTTAGTCTTTATATGCTAAATTAAGATAAGCATTAAAGTTCAAGACATAAGGCAAAGAAATCTTGTATTATGAAATATATTATATCAAGGCTCATGATTCATTCGAAAAGATACAATACAAAGAGCAACTTGAAACATTCTTATCAAGATCACATTTTAAAATATTCCAAGTTTCAAGATATCAATATGACACTTCATTGAATTGCATTTCATTTGAAGAACTCTTTTTGATAAATGTAGGGAGCATAATGAACGATCTTGATTTATAAAGAGCTTCATGTTATCAAGATCATGATTTTAATAATTATTCTCTTTAGCAAAGAATCACAAAAGCACTTTATTTTTGCATAAGAAATCACATTGTGTTATGATTTATAAATTCTTTTTCTGCACACGAATCATAGGAGATATGAATGTGAAACAAATCTTTGCAAGCAAAAACACTATCATTCATATTTCAAGATGAAGTTTATAAGCATGAATCATTTCATCAAATCCATTTTAGAAAAATATTTTTCATAAGTGTATGAGAAAATCTGATTGTTAGGATACCAATTGTTAACTGAATCCGAAAATGAAATTAACACTTTCATATATTCAAACATGATTTTTGCTATAGATCTTGAAATTAAGTCAAGAAGATCAAACAAGCTCATGATCATGGATAACTTAAAATCACATGCATAAAATTGTTAATAACCATTTCATATTACATCTTTATGTATTACTTTAAATCAAACGTGATTTCATTCAACAATGTTAATCAAACATGATACACATTATTACTTCTTAACCATGATCAAAATCATTTTGTTTGTTTATCATAAAATATGCAATATTATTTTCGAAATTATCAACATGATCATAATTTTTTGTATTTTTATTTTTAAACATGTAATTTTCAAGAAAATTAGTTCTAAACTAAAAAGGAAAATATATCATGAAAGCATCAAGTAATTTCAAAATAAACCAAAGGCATTTTAATTACCTCAACGTCGTAGGCTGGTAAGGCGTATTTTGTCGCCTCGCTTTTGTTGACTTTCTCGTCTTCAGATGAGCTCGATTCATCCCAATTTTTGTTCTTCTTCTTGCGTTTAAAGCAAGTAGTTCCATTCTTTTTGCTTTTTAATTTTCGTTTCATTTGTAGTTTAAGTTCACCATCACTTGAGCTTACGCTCGAGTGGTCTTCAAATGTTCTATGTCCCAAATCCTTCCTGTTCTTTGGAAGGTTGGTTTGTTCATCATTGTCCTCATCACTTGAGTCATCGCTCAAGTGGCATTCATTTATCCAGAGTTCCAAATCCTTCCTGTTCTTTGGAAGGTGATTGTGTTCAACATGTTCATCATGTGCATTATGCACCATTTCATATGTCATCAATGAACCAATTAGTTCTTCAAGTGGTAAGTTGTTTAGATTTTTAGCTTCTTGTATTGCAGTTACTTTTGAATCCCAAGTTTTAGAAAGTGAGCGCAAAACTTTGTTAACGAGTTCAAAATCCGAAAAGCTTTTACCAAGTGATTTTAAACCATTGACGACATCCGTAAAACGGGTGTACATGTCAACAACGGTTTCGCTTGGTTTCATATGAAAAAGCTCGAAATCAAGCAGTAAAATATTAACTTTCGAGTCTTTGACTCTACTAGTTCCCTCGTGTGTGATTTCAAGAGTGCGCCAAATATCGAAAGCCGTTTCACACGTAGAAATCCGATTGAACTCATTTTTGTCCAATGCGCAAAATAAGGCATTCATAGCCTTTGCGTTTAAAGAAAAATTCTTCTTCTCCAAAACCGACCATTCGTTCATCGGTTTGGAGGGAAGTTGAAAACCGTTTTCAATGATATTCCATAAATCCAGATTTAGAGAAATTAAGAAAACTCTCATTCGAGTATTCCAATAAGTGTAGTCCAATCCGTTAAAGAACGGTGGACGAAAGACCGAACAGCCCTCTTGAAAAGTCATTTCTCTCGGGTGTAAATCCGAAATGAGAAATACCCCGCTCTGATACCAATTGTTAGGATCGAGAGCACTAAGAGGGGGGGGGGTGAATTAGTGCAGCGGAAATCTTACAGCGATTTAAAAACCGAAAGCTGCGTTCGTCCGATAAAAATCGATTTCGATATAAAAGCAGAATCACAGTGCAGTTTGCGTCTAAGCGCAGTTTTGCGTCTAAGCGCAGTTTGCGTCTAAACACAGTTTGCGTCTAAGCGCAGTTTGCGTCTAAGCACAGTTTGCGTCTAAGCGCAGTTTGCGTCTAAACTCAGTTTTACGTTCAAACGCAGTTTTACGTCCAAACGCAGTTTTACGTCCAAACGCAGTTTTACGTCTAAACGCAGTTTTGTGTCTAAACGTAGTTTTACGTCTAAACGCAGTTTTACGTCTAAACGCAGTTTTACGTCTAAACGCAGTTTTGCGTCTAAACGCAGTTTTACGTCTAAACGTAATTTTACGTCTAAATGTAGTTTTGCGTCTAAAAGCAGTTTTGAACCTTGAAAGCGTTTTACGTAGAAAGCAATTTGCAGTTATAAATGGAATCCGAATGTAAGCGAAAACTACAGTGTGAAGATCGTACGAAAACACGATTTACGTTTGAATGCAGATTCTGAAAGATCAGAGCTTAGAAACTTGTTCGTGAAGGCGCAGAGGGCAGTAGCAATGTAGGAGGTTTGCAGTAATGATAAAGTGCTCAAGGTAAAAGCAAACTAGAGATTTAGAGTGGTTCGGTCAGTCTTGACCTACTCCACTTTTGGCTTCCTCCTCCGACGAGGTCACCGACGTCAACTAGCTGCCTTCCTTCAATGGGCGAAGGCTAACTGCCCTTTTACAGTTTCTCTCCTTTTGACAGGCTCAGGAGACAACCTTTACAGATCCTTTCTCTCCTCACTTTACAACTCAAGACTTGAAGAACAGAAGGAGGAGAACTTTAGGACTTTACACAAATTTGAGCTCTTAGAATCACTGAAAAGATCAAGAATTCGGTGTGGATCTATTTCTTTTCAGTGCTGAATGGGTGGGGTATTTATAGGCCCCAACCCAATTCAAATTTGGAGCTCAAAATGATCAAATCGATCAAATCCCAGAATTCTGGGATCAGGCGGTTGCACCTCTTGACTGGAGAGGTGGCACCGCCTGGCAGAGCTCGAAGACTGAGCTCAGGCGATTGCACCACTCTGCCAGAGCTCGAAGACTGAGCTCGGTGGTTGCACCGCCTGGCAGAGCTCGAAACTTGAGCTCGATGGTTGCATCACCTGGCAGAGCTCGAAACTGAGCTCAGGCTGATGCACCTCTCTGCCAGAGGTGGTTGCACCTCTCTGCCAGAGGTGGTTGCACCTCTCTGCTAGAGCTCGAAGACCGAGCTCAGGCGATGCATCTCCTGTCCAAAGAGGTTGCACCTCTCTGCCAGAGCTCGAAGACCGAGCTCGGTGGTTGCACCTCTTGGCAGAGCTCGAAACTTGAGCTCTGGCGGTGCTACCTCTTGACAGAGGAGGTTGCACCGCCCAGTCTCGCTTGGAGACTGAGCCCTGGGCGGTTGCACCTCTTGGCTGGGGCGGTTGCACCGCCCAGTCCCGCAGCCCAGGCGGTTGCACCTCCTGGCCTAGGCGGTTGCACCGCCTGGTGCAATCAGGGTCCGAATGGTTCGCTCCATTCGGCCCAATTTGAATCTTTTCAGGGGCCCAATTGCCCCAAGATTAAGCTAATGGGATCACCTCCCATTTTCAAGCTTAATCATCGTGCTAACTACGATTAACTCTAAGACAACTTCTGCAGCTATGCTCCGATGCGTCAATCGCTTCTTCCGGCGAGTTTCCGGCGAACTTCCGTCGATCATCCGATAAACCCTCGGTGATCCTTCTGCGGACATCTGGCATACTCCTGGACTTTGCGACGATCCACTTGGCGAGTTCCGACGAGCTTCGCTTGGCAAGGTTCTGGACTTCTCGGATCTGTTCTCGCTGAACCTCCGACGACCGTCCGAACTTCCGTCGAACTCTCGAACTCCCAACGTGATCATGATCTTGACTCCGGCGCAACACCTGCTGCTTGTCTTACTCTCATCGTAGTTAATCCTGCACAACAAATCAAAACTTCGATCGAGACAATTAATCCTAAGCAATTAACCAAGTTGTCCGACATGTCATTGGTCCCTCGACGCTTCGTCCGATTCTTCGGCGCATCGTCCTCTTCTGCAGCCTATTGCTCAATCGGCCAGTTGACTCCGCAACTCCGATATCCTTGGCACAATACCCGCTCTTCTTGGCCTGATGCCCGAGTCCACGGCCCGAAGCCTTCTGTCGATACGTCGACCGATCCACCGGCCCGACGTCCAATCTTCTGACATGTTCCTTCGGCACCACATGATTTTCCTGCTTTAATTGTCTCATCCTGATCGAAGCATCCTGCGTCACTCAAAACGCAGATTAAATCATAAACATATATCAAGTAGTTTCATCATCAAAATACGAGATTCAACAGTAAGATGATAGTTAGTCTTCTTCCATTGAAAGAAGACCATTAGTGAACGTTGGTGGCCTCGACGGAAGAGGAATCGAGAGTAGACGTAGGTCGCGATGACTGAACCACTATAAACTCGGTTTGCACTTTTTTTTTCTGCTTTTTATTGTCATTACTTATTGATTCAATTGCCTACTACTCTCATTTGCTCTCTAAGCTTAAACACTTTTCGATACAGGCTTTATGAAATGAAATTTTTAAACCAATATTTTTTCGAAAGCACTAATTCACCCCCCTCCCTCTTAGTGTCGAACGGTCCTAACAGTTGGTATCAGAGCCACATTACTCTCGGTTGGTTTAACACTTAAGAGAGTTTAAATGACTTTTACCAGTAATCTAGAGGGATACTCTATCACTCGTCCTCATATATTCAATGGGACGGACTACACATATTGGAAAACATGTACGAGAGTTTTCTTACTTTCTATGGATTTTAATTTATGAAATATTATTAAAAATGATATTCAAAAACCCTCTAGACCAATGAACGAATGGATTGATCTAGAGAAGAAAATATTTTCTTTAAATGCTAGAGCTATGAACGCTCTATTTTATGCTTTAGACAAAAATAAGTTTAATCATATTTCTTTATACGAAACTGCAAATGAGATTTGGCATACACTACAAGTAACTTATGAAGGCACAAATAGAGTTAAAGAGGCAAAAATTAATCTTTTGATGTATAGTTTTGAATTATTTTGAATAAAGCCAAGCAAAACCATTGGAGACATGTACACACATTTTACGGATATCGTCAATGGTTTAAAAGCATCTAGCAAATGATTTTCTAATCTTGAACTTGTAAACAAGATTCTAAGATCTTTTCCAAAGAGTTGGGACCTGAAAGTAACTACAATACAAGAGACAAAGGACTTAAATAATTTTTCAATGGAAGAACTCATCGGTTCATTGATGACATATGAAATGACTTATTTGGCACATGATGAGAATAATCTTTCAAAAAATATGAAGGATTTAACACTTAGAACAAAATAATATCTCTCGAGCGAAAACTCAAGTGATTATGACTTTGAACTCCTCACAAGAAAATTTAAAAAGTTCATAAAACAAGAATCTAATAATAAATATGAACTTAAAAAGAAGTGGCTGCCAAAGAAAATGAAAGTACTCAAGGTGACATGGGATAAATCAAGTGTATTTGAAGATGGAGAGCAAACCGATGAAATTAAAGTGGCGAACTATGCCTTAATGACTCTCAATGATGAGTTAAATGACTTAATTGAAACTCTTTTACCTTATAATGAATTGTTTGATGATTTCTATGATTTATTTGATGAATTTAAATTAGTTGCCAAAAATTATAAATTCTTAAAAAAGGATCATGCTTCTCATTCTAGTGAATTTAAAAAATTAAAAAATGAGCATGATAATTGCTTGTTAACCTTTTGCACTTAATGTAAAGAATTAAATTCATGCAAAAATAAAAATTTGTTATTACAACAAACATTAGAAAATTTTAAAATTGGTAGCAAATCATTAAACATAATTCTTGCCAATAATGGTTATATTCGTAGAAAGGAAGGGATTGACTTTGTGAGTAACTACACTCAACAAAAGTCAACTACCTTTGTTAAAAGACCCACATTGCATGTTACCTCTAAAATTAAGTATAATTTTTATGATAGATATGGTCATTTTACATATAAATATTTATTTAAAAAGTATGACTCACATAAATTAGTTTGGGTTCCTAAAGGAACCATGAATGACTTAATGCTGAAAATTAAGATAGATAAATCTAACTATAAGGGATCGAAAGCTAAATGGGTACCTAGAACAAACCCACCCTTCTTGTAGACATCTCTACAATCGAAAGCTGGGAGCAAAAATTAAAATCTTTATAGTGGATGCTCAAGGCATATGACCAGAGATCCAACATAGTTTACAAAGCTCACTAGCCAATGATAAAGGGGAGAAAGTATTGCTAGCTTACACATTTTAAAGAGAAGAAAACTTGCTAGCTTGCACATCTAAAAGAAAAGAAAAATTTCTAAACTTGCACATCTCTAAAACTTGCTATCTTGCATGTTCTAAAGTGATGAAAAACTTGCATGTTTCAAAAAACTTGATGATGATTATGCATGGTATGATATACTTTGATGTTTTGAAATTATGATTAGTTAAAATTATGCATGAAACACTCATGATTTTATGTGCATGAAATGATGTGAAAGTCATGGTTTCAAAGGTTATCGTTCTTTTTAAATGAAAGTTTGTTTTAATTCAATATGATATATTGATAAGGAGAGTTTAGTTTAAACTCCGTCATCAATTGGTTATCATCATAAAAAAGGGAGAGATTATTGAATCTCGAATTTTGATAATGAAATCAGTTGATGAAGTTATGATCTAATCTACGTTTTGAGTGATGCATGACTCACTTGGATCAGAAAAGAAAAATCGATTATAGTAGAAGAATCAGACGTTAGGCTGAAGTAAACATGTCAGAATATTGGACGTTGAGCTAAAGGATCGGTCGATATGCCAATAGAAGGACTTTGTGCCATGAGTTCGGGCATCAGGTCAGAAGGATCGGACATTGCACCAAGGAGATCGAAAGTTGCCGGAGGTCAACATGTTGATTAGGCAATACGTCAAAGGATCGGACGAAGCACCGGATGAACCAATGACATATCGGACAATATAGGATTCATACTTGTAATCGTGTGTATTTAGATCAAGTTAGTTTAGGTCTAATTAAGTTGTTTTGAGGTGAAACAATGTCAACTCAATTAGGGACCCATTAGGCCTGAGTTGGGGCTATTTTAGGCTAAGTAGAAGGCTCATTCAGTGACTCGTAGCTGGCCTAGGCAATGCCACCACTTGAGGCTCGGCCTCCCAAGCTGTTTGGGCGGTGGTACCACCTAGTGTCAAAGTCAGATTGGGCGGTGGCATCGCCAATTGTCAGTCTGGCAGACGGTGGTACCGCTCAATACTAGCCGTGGTACCACCAGTACCTCGAAAACCCAAGAATTTAAATTTTGGCTCCAATTTTTGAAGTCGTTTGGGGTCTATAAATTCCTCACAAATTCCTGCATAGGATTGTAAGAAAAAGAGTAGAAAGGGGGAAAGAATCCTTGTGAAAAAAGAAAATGTGCAATCTCTCTTTAGTTAGTGAGTCTTTTCCTCCTAGAGTTAGAACTTTTCTAAGAGAGGAGCGAGGTCTAAACTAGAGGTGCAAAGGTTCTCTCCTGAGCCTGTAAAAATGAGAAAGAGTTGTAAGAGGGTAGTTAGTCTTCGCCCATTGAAAGAATATCATTAGTGAACACCGATGGCTTTGACAGAAGAGGAATCAGGAGTGGACATAGGTCGCAATGAACAAACCACTATAAACTTGATTTGTAATTTTTTTTCTGCTTTTTATTGTCATTATTTATTGATTCAATCGTCTACTACTCTCACTTGCTCTCTAACCTAAACACTTTCTGATATGTGGTTTATCAAATGAAATTTTCAAATCGATGTTTTTATTGAAATCACTAATTAACCCCACAACCCACCCCCAACACCCCACCCCCCCCCCCCCCCTTCGTGCCGAAATAGTCCTAACAATATTTGCTTTACCCGATCTGCCCTTGCCTTTGCTCTTCTTAAGGGACTTTTCTACCTTTATTTTCTTTCTGGTCTCACCAATATAGAGAACTGGCTTCTCTTTCTGGATAGTGCTCTTTGCCTCCCTTAACATATTGAGGAGCTTAAGGAGAGTCATTTCAAGCTTATTCATGTTAAAATTCATTATGAACTAAGAAAATAAATCTGGTAGGGATTGAAGCACAAGGTCCACACACAAGTCATCCTCTAGGACCATTCCTAAACCCGTGACTTTCTCTATCCACTCAATCATCTTTAGGATATGGTTCTGAACTTGTATTTTCTCAGTCATCCTGGCATGGAAGAGACTCTTAGATATCTCATATCGTTGAGTCATTCCCTGTTCCTCAAACAATTTGCGAAGATGTAGAAGAATGGATCTGGCATCCATATTTTCAAGATGTCTCTGTAACTTAGGAGTCAAGGAGCCCAACATGTAACACTGAGCAAGAGTGGAGTCATCTATGTACTTCAGGTAGCGAGCGATCTCATCATCGCTTACTCCTATCTCGGGCATAGACATCATTGTATCAAGGACACACGTGATTTTCTTCGCAATGAGAACAATTCTCAGGCTGCAGAGCCAATCCGTATAATTTGGACTAGTGATACGGTTGACATGAAGTATGCCATGTAAGGGATTCGAAAGCGATATTTTTCTAAAAATAAAGATGCAACAGAAATAAATAACATATAGATTTTATAAAAATAAATAATTAAGATAATGACTTCTATCTTAATCTACTCCTACTATTTTCTCACAAAATACATAACTCTTTTCGGTATCTAAATCGAAGACCCCCGATAGATCTCTAGTGGGAACCGAGATCCAATCAGCATCTTAATGTAACCTCGAGGGACTCAACCAATCACGCTAAGCTCATAAAGGTAGGCAACTCTTGTCAATCACAACTCCTCATGATTCTCATCCTTTTCGGCTTCTAAACTATCATGGCCTCGAGGGACTTGACCAACCATGATGTTCGGTTAAGTCATCACCATCGTAACAAGATGAGTTTGATTCGATGATATATCCTTGAGGGACTTGACCAAGCATACTATATCCTCAAGTCACCGATGACATCTTTATGTCGCAGGCAAGATACCAAATCGTGATATAGGTAAGCCTCAAGGGACTCAACCAACTCAACCTATATCGGGAATCGATTCCTACTTATAACGATGGAAGGTCACGTAGGTCAATCTAATTATCTTAAGTTTACCGACTTCATATTATCGAGAGAGGAAATTTTGATTCGGTCTCCTATAATGTGTTACACATATACATATTTAATATATATTTACATCGCATATAAATATAAATATAAATAAATAAATAAATAAATATATATATATATATATATATATATATATATATATATATATATACATATCTAGTATGTGTATTAGTAATCACGCATCACATGAACAATCACACTAGATGATCATGGAC
Organism: Musa acuminata AAA Group; assembly: GCF_036884655.1. NCBI lineage: Eukaryota > Viridiplantae > Streptophyta > Magnoliopsida > Zingiberales > Musaceae > Musa > Musa acuminata. Next base: position 38,452,752 of record NC_088327.1, read on the forward strand.
CATAGCCTAATGTGATCAGGCCTGAGTCAATGGGCTCAATCACTCACATCAATATCTATGTATGCAATGGTGCATCTCCATACCCTGTGATTGGACATCTCATCCTCGTCGGTTTCATCAGTATCTCGATGCATCTCCATACGTCACGATTGTCCGTCTCAGCCTCATGGGTCCCATTATCGTCTCCACGCTACCGTTGTGCCTCCTCGTGTAATTATAACTTAATCACAGGCATGCAGGCCCGACAAGAAACGAGAGAAAAATTAGAGGCCCATAGGCCCCAATAATAATAATAATCACATCACATGTACACATACATCACATAGTCTATGATCATTCATCCACGTAATATATCACTTGTACACATCACTATGTAGGACAACTAGATAATAATAATGGTTAATTAAACCTTTTAATTAACAAATATTTTTCTAAAATTCAGGACATGCATGGTTTTTTTTGAATTGTGGATGGTATTTAGGTACTTTGGACATAAATGAGAGACCTCAAAATTTCTAAAATTCAAAGGTGCAAAACTATCTTTTACCCAAAAACTTAATTCCCTTCTCCTCCCCTACTGTGTTGTGGTCGCTGCCACACTAATGTCGGTAGCCACTACGGGGGGTGGGGGCGTCGCCTTTACCCACGGGCGACACCACCCGTGTGAGCGAGCACCCCTACGGGCATCGCTGAAAGCAACGGTCACCCGTGCAGGCCGCTCGCCATGAGCGATGCTGCCCCTATGGGTGCTATGCCCACAAGCAGTGCCCGCAGGTGCCACTGCAAGCACAACGCTTGAGCGTGGCGGCTCTACCTACGAGAGGTCGGCCTTACCAAGCGGCCTACTTGCACGTAAATGGTAGCCTTCAAAACCAATCTTTCGCATGAACAACTTGGCTTTGATACCATTGTAGGAAAATCTAGAGGTAACATCACATGCGCAATAGAAGAAGATAAAACAAAAACCCCAAATTTCCTAAAAGGTGTTCATCGTCATGCGAAGATTGGTGCCTGCGAAACTGAAAATAACATATAAGATAGTTATGTTACCTAGGGAGATCGTATATCCCTGAATTCCTATAAATATATGGGAGAGAATGAAGGAGATCAAGCGTCATCCTCTATAGCAGTGATCCACATGGTGGGGGCTACGAAGATGCTCCTCAAATCGCTGCCCAAATCTCCACACCTGCTATCTGAGGAGAAGGGAGAGAGGAGAATAGAAGGTGGCAACCACAAAGCCTAGCCTATGGCCCTTTGATTCTCTCCTATTTATAGAGGTTTCTTATTAACTTAACCCTAATGGATCCTGCTCTATTGGGTATTAGATCTCTATCAAACTACCCAAGCCTCTTAGATTAGTGGATCTCTATCCAATAATCTTTCATTGGCTTGTATTGAATCTCATCCATAGGATCCAATAATTTATGGGCTTATTGGATATCTAATAAGATATGGGCTCCAACGAATATCTTATATCCGAACTGTTGAATCTCGAATTTTGATGATGAAACCAATTAATAATTTATGATCTAATATACGTTTTGAGTGATACAAGACTAGCTTCGATCAGGAGAGGCAAATTGATTAAAGCAAGAAGAATAAGAAGTTAGGCCGGAATTGAACATGTCATAAGATTAGACGTCAGATTGGAGGAATAGTTGATATGTTGGCAGAAGGCTTCGTGCCATGCGTTTGGCCATCGGGTTGAAGGATCGGACATTGCACCAAGGAGATTAGAAGTTGCAGGTGTCAATATGCTGATTGGGCAGTACGCCAAAGGAGAGGATGATGCGCCGAAGGATCGAACGAAGCGTTGGAAGAACCAATGACATGCTGGACAACAAATGATTCATGCTTTGTAATAATTTATCTAGATCGAGTTAGTTTAGGTCGTAATTGAGTTGGTTTCGGGTGTAATCATTCCAACTTAATTAGGGGCCCATTGGGCCTGAGTTGAGACTGTTTTGGGCCAAGTGGAAGGCCTATGCAGTTACCTAAGTTTAGGTGAAACCACCCATGAGTTAAAAATGTCAAGAGCTTACTTTTCCATGCTGTCAGGCGATGGTACCGCCCATTGTCAGACTGGCAGGCGGTGGTGTCGCCCGTACCCCAAAAACTCGAGGATTTAAATTTTAGCTCCAAGTTTTAAAGTCATTTGGGGTCTATAAATACCCCACAAATTCTTGCTTAGAACATATACAAAAAGAGAGCAAAAACTCTATGATTCCAAGGTTGTAAAACTCTTTTAAGTATAGAGTCCCTCCTCTAAGAGCTTAGTGATAGTCCTAAGAGAGGTGTGTGAGGGAACATTTGTAAAAGAGGGGTGTAAAGGTTATTTCTTGAACTTGTGAAAATGAGAAAAAGTATAAGAGTAGTTGATCTTTGCCCATTAGAAAGAAGATCGATAGTGGAAGCTTGATAAGATCCTAAAGTCTTATCGTCACTCTGATACCAAATGATAAGACCTTAAAGTCTTATCGTGGAAGAAATAGGAATGATAATGATCGCTTCGAGGGGATCGACCTCCTTGATCACTTCAAGGGGATCGACCTCCTAGGTTTGTCCACAGAGTGGAATAACATTTAATTTATTGATTGATTTAAAGAAAGGGTTACATCACTATTTATAGAGTTCCACCTAGAGTCCACCAGGACTTGAACTCTTAATAATAAATAAATATTAAATAAACCTCTACTTGACTCTAATTGAACTAAATAGAGTCAATAAACAACTGAACTAAATAGACTTAATAAACATTATTCAAAAGCTTAGAAAAAGGGTCCTAACAAAGCTGATGGTCTCGAGTGAAGCGGAATCAAGAGTGGACGTAGGTCATGACGACCGAACCATTATAAATTAATTTGCATTTCTGTTTTGCTGTTTACCTTAATTGCAAACTACTTTACTTCCTCGTTACTTTAGCTGCACACTCTTAGGAATGTTTTCAAAGTTAAACACTACTTGATACGGTTTTATTGTACGAAGATTTTTTACTCGACGTAATTTTTATGTACACACTAATTCCCCCACCCACCCCACCCCCCCCCCCCCCCCTCTCTTAGTGTCATATTGATCTTAACAGTTGGTATTAGAGCCACATTTTTCTCATTTGGTTTAACACCCAAGAAAAATGGTTTTATTTTACTTTCAAGAGGGTCACTCTATCATTTGTCTTCCTATGTTCAATGGGATGGACTATACATATTGAAAAACTCGATTGAGAGTTTTCTCGCTTTCTATGGATTTCAATTTATGGAATGTTGTTGAACTTGGCTTTCAAAAATCTTCTAAACCAATGAACAAATGGAATAATTTGGAGAAAAAGACTTTTTATTTAAATGCTAGAGCTATGAACATTCTATTTTGTGCTTTGGATAAAAATGAGTTTAATCATATTTCTTTATGCAAAACTGCACATGAGATTTGACACACACTAGAAGTAACTCATGAAGGTATGAATAGAGTAAAAGGGTCTAAAATAAATCTATTGATGTATGATTTTAAGGTGTTTCGAATGAAGCCAAGCGAAACTATTGTTGACATATGCACCCATTTTACGGATGTCGTCAATAGTTTAAAAGCACTTGGTAAAATTTTTTTTAACCTTGAACTTGTAAACAAAATTTTATAATCTCTTCCTCAAAATTAGGATCCTAAAGTAACGACTATTCAAAAAGCAAATGATTTGAATTATTTTCGACTTGATGAACTTATCGGGTCTTTAATGACTTATGAAATGACTCATATCGATCATGATGTACTTGAGAACAACCTTCCTAAGAATAAGAAGGATTTGGCATCTCGAACAATAGAAGATCACTTGAGTGATAACTCAAGTGATGATGATGTTGACATCCTCACTATAAAATTTAAAAAGTATATGAAACAAGAATCAAAAAATAAAAATAAACTTAAAAAGAATACAACTACTTCAAATATAAGAAGCTGGGGCACTCTAAAGATGCGTATATAAAACTGAAGAAGAAATTGCCAAAGAAGAAGGAAGCACAAGGACAAATCGAGCCCATCCGAAGATAAGAAGCAAACCAACAAAGGCGAGATAGCCTTTCACAATGAGGTATGTAACTAATCCAAATATATTTACCTTACCATAAAATTACTTAGTGCTTTCGTGCTTTGATGAATTAGTTTTAAAATTAAATATAATGCTTGTACTCCAAATAAGATTAATTCTATGTATGCTTTAAAAAGTAATAATGTGTGTCTTGATGATTTTTGTAATTCTTTTTTATTTTAAATATGACACATGATTTTAAAATAAAAACTTGGGCATACTTATATGAAATCAATTGCATGAATTGAAACAACAAAAAAAAGAAAAAAACTTTTTTTGAAAACTTCTAAATCTCTATCTTATTGAGTTTTCGTCATAGAGATCCTTAATGATGAATCTATTTTTGCTATTTATGAATCTCTTGAAAGTGATCTTGATGATTTGTCGATTTAAATTTGAATAAATTTAATCCAAATCTTTCACTTGATACTTGAGATTTTTTTTTATGAATCAAGATCTTGGTTCTCCTATGATTCTATTTGCCGTGTATCAAAGAGAAGCTTTATTGAAATCATGATCTTGATTTTTCAAAATTGTAACTTAAAACTTTTTTAGAAAAAAAAAATCAAGATCTTTGATCTTCTAAGAACTCTTTTTGTTATTTACTAAAAAGGAGATTTGTGAAAGTGAATCATGTCTTTTGATATTCACGAATTGATCTTTCTTGATCCTTTATATTAATATCTTTAATGACTCCTTTGTATCTATTTGTGTATATCTCTTGTTAAGATTATAACATTGATATAAAAGAAAAATTTTGTACTATTGTATCCTTTCCTTCTTTTTGACAATGACAAAGGGGGAGAAAGTATTGCTAGTTTGCACATTTCAAGGAGAAAAACTTGCTATGAAGCAAAATTGCTAGCTTGCACTTCTCAAAAGAGAAGAAAGAACTTGCTATCTTGAACATCACCAAGAATTGCTAGCTTGCAATCTCAAGAGAAGTAAAAGTGCTATCTTGCTTATCTCAAGAAGCAAAACTTGTAAATTTGCATATCTCAAAAAAGAAGCTAAATTTACAAACTTGCACAACTCAAAATTGTTGTTAGCTTGTATGCTATAAAACTTGCATATCTCAAAAACTTGCTAGATGCACTTCTCGTTTTTGTTGATGACAAAGCCGGAGAAATAATGATGATGATTTGAATCATGTGTGGTATGATATATTTTTAGATTTTGAAACATTACATAATTTTCGAAATTTAAAGGTTCTATCAATATGGCATATTGATATGGGGAGTTAAGGTTAATTCCATCATCAATTGTTTGTCATCATCAAAAAGGGGAAGATTGTTGAATCTCAGATTTTGATGATGAAACCAATTGATAATGTTATGATCTAATCTGTGTTTTAAGTAATTCAAGACTAGCTTCGATTAGGAGAGACAAATTGATTAAAGTAGGAAGAATAAGAAGTTGGGCCGGAATTGAACATGTCAGAAGATTGGACGTCAGACTAGAGGAATGGTCAACGTGTCGGCAAAAGGCTTCATGTCGTGAGTTCGAGCATCGGACCGAAGGATCAAATATTGCACTAAGAATATCGAAAGTTGTGGGTTTTAACATGTCGATTGGGCAATATGCTGAAGGAGAGGGCGATGCGCCAAAGGATCGGACGAAGCGCCAAAGGATCGGACGAAGCGCCAGAAGAACCAATGACATGTCGAACAATAAATGATTTGTATTTTGTAATAATTTGTCTAGATCAAGTTAGTTTAGGTCGTAATTGAGTTGGTTTCGGGTGTAACCATTCCAACTCTATTAGGGGCCCATTGGGCCTGAGTTGGGATTGTTTTAGGCCAAGTGGAAGGCTCATTCGGTCACCCAAGGTTATGTGGAACTACCTATGAGTTGGAAAAGTCAAGAGCACACTTTTTCATGCTGTCAGGCGATGGTACCACTAGACTGGGCGATGGTATCGCCTAGTGTCAGTATGTTAGGTGGTGGTACCGCTAGACTAGGTGGTAGTACCACCTAGTGTCAGATTGGTAGGTGATGGTACCACCTAATGTAGACTATGGTACCGCCTGTACCCCAAAAACTCGAGGATTTAAATTTTGGCTCCAAGTTTTGAAGTCATTTGAGGTTTATAAATACCCCACAAATTCCAGCTTGGAACACACACAAAAAAAGAGCAAAAACTCTATGATTCTAATGTTGCAAAACTCTTTTAAGTATAGAGTCTCACCTCCAAGAGCTTAGTGATATCCTAAGGGAGGTGTGTGAGGGAACACATGTAAAAGAGGGGTGTAAATGTTCTCTTCTGAACCTGTGAAAACGAGAAAGAGTGTAAGGGTAGTTGATCTTTGCCCATTGGAAAGAAGATCGATAGTGAAAGCCGGTGGCTTTGAGTGAAGAGGAATCAGGAGTGGATGTAGGTCACGACAATCAAACCTCTATAAATCGGTTTGCATTTCTGTTTTGATGTTTACCTTTATTGCAAACTGCTTTACTTCCTCATTCCTTTAGTTGGACACTCTTACGAATGTTTTCAAAGTTAAACACTCCTTGATACAGTTTTATCGTACGAAGAATTCTGACTCGACGTAATTTTTACATATGCACTAATTCACCTCCCCCCCCTTAGTGTTATATTGATCCTAACATGAACCTCTATTTATCATAATACCTACCATATGTATGTGACCCTTTAGGCCCAATATTGAGCTGGCCATGAGTTATACTTGTCAGAACTCCTTGTTAGGAACAGGGTCGGCATTAAGAGGGGGGCTGAATTAGTGCAGCGGTAAAATCACGTCTTCAAAAACGTTTCATTTCGATAAAACCGGTTTCGTAAAGATAGCTTGAAAGCATACGGAAAAATATTGAAGGCAGTAAGCTATTAAAAAGGTTTGTAGTAAGGATAAATTGCTCAAAGTAAAATGCAAACCGATTTATAGTGGTTCGATCGTCGTGACCTACATCCACTCCTCCGATTCCTCTTCCATCGAGGCTACCGGCATCCACTATCGATCTTCCTTTAATAGACGAAGATTAACCTCCTTCTTACACCCCTCTTCTCCTTTTACTGGGTTTAGGAGACAACCCTTACAAGCACACACACTCCTCTCTAAACAGAATTCTAAACTTAGAACTTAGAGGAGGGGATTCACTTATGATTACAACAGTGTTTTCTCACTTTTAATCTGTTGGGAAATCATGGGGGGCGACATCATATGCGCAGCGGAAGAACAAGAAAACAAAAATCCCCGATTCCCAAAAAGATGTTCGTCGTCGTGCGAAGATTGGTGCGCAAAAATCCACAAAACACAAAACTGCGTATAGAGATTGTGTTACCTAGGGAGATCGTATATCCCTGTTTCCTTGCAGATCCTTAGGAGAGGGTGAAGGAGGTCAAGCGTCCTCCTCTCTAGCGGTGATCCACACAGCAGGGTTGCGACGACGCTCCTCAAAAATCCAGGCCTACTCTGAGGTGGAGAGGGAGAGGAGAATAGGAAAGGCAAGCAAAGACTCTAGCCTATGAGGCTGTGAATCCCTCCTATTTATAGAGGTCTCGTGTCAAACCCTAATGGGTCCTCCCCTAATGGGTATTGGATCTGCATCCAATAAGACAAGGGCTCCATCAGATATCTCATATCTGAACCTCTACTCATCGCAATGCCTACCATATGTGTGTGACCCTCTAGGCCCAATATCGAGCTGGCCGTGAGTCATGCCTGTCAGAACTCCTTCTAACTCTGTGAATTATTATCTCTGTAATAATTCACTCGACTCATCGACTACGGACGTACTAGGCCACTACGCCGTAGTCCCCAGACGATACAGGGGAATCCAATCCATTGGACCTGTCTGTCCTCAGTTACCATGTACCTATAGTCCCTCATCCATCTAATATCCCAGAGACCGTATATCGAGCATGGTGCTGTCAGACCCATACGGTTTCTACTCGAGTCTCGCTCTAATCGGATTCTCCCGGAGAACTCTTTCTCCTCAACCCGAATGACCCTAGCCAGGGATTTGTCTGAGCAAGAACACATAGGATATTCCTCTCATGACGCCGAGAGCGGATGATCCTCTATTGACACTCAATAGCCCTCGTAAGGTCGACTACCACTCCCAATGACCAGCTGTACTAGATCTGGGGACAGCCAAACCTATAAGTCTGGTATCAAAGAATGGAGCACTCATACAGGACATCCTTGGTGTCTCAAGTCTAAGGACCAGATACACCACTAGGACTACAGAATCGCTGTCTGACAATAAGGCATCATCAACCATCCAGCATTCCGTAAGCGGATCAATCAGTGAACTCATTCTCCAATGAGCACCTGTACTGTATCCCTAGTGTCCCTACACGAGCAGCTATGAGACCAGCTGCATCCATCATATGGACGGGTATACAGCACACTAGTCTATCCGGTTATCACGATGTCCCTCTCGAGTAACCTATGACCGGGATTATTTAGGATATGTGTTTAAAGGTGAATCGATCTCATTATCGTGATCTCATCACGATCCGATTCCCATTGCACAAATCCAAGGACATCACAATATATATATGCATTTATGCAATAGTTATAAAGTGATATATGCCAAAATATAATAAGCAAAAAGATTCTGTATCAAGTCACACGTGCCATCACTCACGTGATTGGCTTGCTGGGCACCTATGACTAGCAATCTCCCACTTGACCTAAAGCCAATCACCTATGTGTCTGATCCCCATCAGACCCCTGTGACGCTCAAAGACAATCTGAGACAACGGCTTTGTCAGTGGATCTGCAATGTTATCTTCGGATGGAACTCTTTCCACTGCTACATCTCCTCGGGTTACGATCTCTCTTATAAGCTGGAACCTCCTCAGAACACTTCTGATGAGACCCGGGTTCCCTTATTTGAGTAATCACCCCATAGTTGTCGCAATAAAGGATGTCGACTTGTCGCTATCTATATCGACTCCCAAATCTGTGATGAACTTCTTCACCCAGACTCCCTCCTTTGCTGCATCTAATGCAACAATGTACTTCGCCTCTGTGGTCGAGTCAGTAGTGGTATCTTGCTTGGAACTCTTCCAGCACACTGCTCCTCCATTCAAAGTGTACACATACCCTGAATTCGACTTGCTATCATCGACATCAGACTGAAAACTTGAGTCAGTGAAGCCTTCAACCTTAAGGCTATTACCTCCATATACTAGTAAAAGATCCTTAGTCCTCAAGTACTTAAGGATACACTTTACTGCTTTCCCGTGCTCCAAGCCTGGATCCGCTTGATACCTGCTCGTGACACTCAGAGCATGCGCTATATCAGGCCTAGTACATAGCATGGCATACATGATATACCATATTGCTGAGGCATAAGGTATCATATTCATGTTCGCCCTTTCTTAGAATTTTCAATGCCAAACATTTTGACAATAGTTTCTATGTACTTGGACTGGGACAAGCCAAGCATCCTCTTGGATCTATCTCTATAGATTCCAATCCCCAAGATATAGGATGCTTCCCCTAAGTCCTTTATGGAGAAGTGTCTAGATAACCAAGTCTTTACTGTGTATAGCATTCCTACGTCATTCCCAATGATGAGGATGTCATCCACATATAACACCAAAAAGGTGATAGCGCTCCCACTTACCTTCCTGTACACACAAGGCTCATCTTCGTTCTTAACGAAGTCATAAGATCTGATTGACTCATCAAATCTTATGTTCCAACTTCGGGAAGCTTGCTTTAGTCCATAAATGGATTTAAGCAACCTACACACTTTATCTGGGCAGTTCTTGGACACGAATCCCTCAGGTTGCATCATATACACCTCCTCCTCGAGGTTCCTATTGAGGAATGCGGTTTTTCACATCCATCTGCCAGATCTCATAATCATAGTGTGCTACAATAGCCAATAGAATTCTGATGGATTTTAGCATTGCTACGGGTGAGAAAGTTTCGTCGTAGTCAACACCTTGCCTTTGACGATACCCCTTAGCCACTAGCCTTGCTTTATAGGTCTCTACCTTTCCATCTACTCCGATCTTTTTCTTAAAGATCCACTTGCAACCGATGGGTACAATACCTTCGGGCGCATCAACTAGGTTCCAAACCTTATTGGAGTACATAGAATCCATCTCAGAATTCATGGCTTCTTGCCACTTCCCGGAGTCTATACTCATAATAGCCTCCTCGTAGGTCTGAGGATCAATATCCTCTACATCCTCTGCTTTAATATGTCCCACATATCTCTCAGGAGGATGGGATACTCTATCAGACCTGCGTAAAGTTGAAACTTGTGTATTAGGTACCTGAACAGACTCGGGCTGTAGAGTGGTGCTTGAGCTTGGTTCTCCAACCTCGCTCAATTCTATCATTCTCCCACTGTCTCCGTCAAGAATGTGTTCCTTCTCAAGGAACACTGCTCTCTTAGCTACAAAGACCTTTTTGTCCTCGGGATGATAGAAGTAATACCTACAAGTTTCCTTGGGGTATCCCACAAATATGCATCGCTCTATCCTTGATTCTAACTTATGGGGGTTGTGTCTTTTAACGTGGGCTGGGCAGCCCCAAATCTTAACAACCTTAAGATCAGGCTTCTTCCCTTTCCATATCTCATATGGTGTAGACACTACCGACTTAGTTGGAACTCTGTTCAGAAGGTAAGCTGCGGTCTCTAGGGCATATCCCTAGAATGAGATGGGTAGGTCAGCGAAACTCATCATGGACCGTACCATATCTAATAACGTACGATTTCTCCTTTCAGAGACACCATTGAGCTGAGGTGTGTAAGGAGGTGTCCATTGGGATAATATCCCATGATCCTTGAGGAACTGAGTAAACTCTGTACTTAAGTACTCACCTCCTCGATCTGATCGAAGAGTTTTGATACTCTTTCCAGTCTGGTTCTCCACCTCATTCTTATACTTTCTAAATTTCTCAAAAGCCTCGGACTTGTACTTCATTAAGTACACATATCCATACCTTGAGAAATCATCAGTAATTGTAATGAAGTAGGAGTAACCTCCAATGGCATGAGTTGACATGGGTCCACATACATCACTATGTATGAGTTCCAACAACTCAGTGGCTCTCTCTCCAGTTCCACTAAATGGAGAGTTGGTCAGTTTTCCACGAATGCAAGGCTCACAAGTTACATATGACACATAGTCGAATGGATCTAGATATCCATTATTTAGCAACTTTTGAATCCTTCTTTCATGGATGTGACCTAGCCTACAATGCCATAGGTATGCATTGTTCACCTCATCTCGTTTCCTCTTAGACACATTTACATTCATGATATGTGGAGTGGTGTCTAACATAAATAAACCATTATGCAATGTTCCTTTCGTGATGATCTTATCATCTAATAATATCGAACAACCATTGTTCTCAAAAACAAATTTATATCCACTAACTGTTAAACATGAAATGGAGATAATGTTTTTGATAATAGAAGGAACAAAATAACATGCATCTAATACAATAAAAGCTCCACTAGGCAGATGTAGGGCGACCTCGCCAACAGCTAATACAGCAACTTTTGCTCCATTACCCATCTTGAGGTCCATCTCGCCTCTCTCTAGTCTCCTAGGCCTTGCCAGAACCTGCAACGAATTGCATATATGATAAGCACTACCGGTATCCAATACCCATGTGTTATCATAAGAGTCTGACAAATAGAGACTGATCATGAATGTACCTGAAGCTTTATCAAGCTTTTGTTTCGCCCTTTCTGCAAGGTACTCTTTGCAGTTTCTCTTCCAGTGCCCATCTTTACCACAGTGGAAGCACTGGCCTTTGTCCTTTGCTGGGTCTTTCTTAGCAACCTTTGCTTTACCTGGTCTGCCCTTGCCCTTTCCCTTCTTAAGGGACCTTTCTGCTTTCCTTTTCTTTTTGGTCTCACCAGTGTAGAGAACTGGCTTCTCTTTTTTAATAGTACTCTCTGCCTCCCTCAACATATTGATGAGCTCTGGGAGAGTCACCTCAAGCTTATTCATATTAAAATTCATTATGAACTATGAAAAGGAATCTGGTAGGGACTGAAGCACAATGTCCACACACAAGTTATCCTCTAGGACCATTCCTAGACTTGTGAGTTTCTCTATCCACTCAATCATCTTTAGGACATGGTTCTGAACCGGTGTCCCCTCAGTCATCCTAGCGCGGAAAAGGCTCTTGGATATCTCATATCGTTGAGTCCTTCCCTGTTCCTCAAACAATTTGCGGACATGTAGGAGAATGGATCTGGCATCCATCTTTTCATGTTGTCTCTGTAACTCTGGAGTCATAGAGCCCAACATATAGCACTGAGCAAGAGTGGAGTCATCAATGTACTTCACGTAGCGAGCGATCTCATCCTCGCTTGCCCCTTCTTCGGTCGTAGGCATCACTGTATCAAGGACGTACATGATTTTCTCCGCTGTGAGAACAATTCTCAAGTTACGGAGCCAATCCGTATAATTGGGACCAGTGAGGCGGTTGACATCAAGTATGCCATGTAAGGGATTTGAAAGCGACATTTTCTGAAAATAGAGAGCAGAAATGAATAACATGCAGATTTTGCAAGAAATAAACTATCAAGATATGGACTTCTATCTTAATATGCTCCCACTATTTTACTAACGAGTCACGCGACACCCTCAGCACGTGAAACGGAAGTCTCCGGCAGACTTCTAGTGGGGATCAGGATCCAATCAGCGTCTTAGTGTAACCTCGAGGGACTCGACCAATCACACTAAGCCTAAAAGGTAGGCAACTCTTGTCGATCACAACTCCTTGTGATTCCCGTCCTGTTCGGCCTCCGAATCACCATGGCCTCGAGGGACTCGACCAACCATGATGCTCAGTTAAGTCAACACCTTCGTTACAAGATGAGTCTGATTTGATGATATACCCTCGAGGGACTCGACCAAGCATACCATGTCCTCAGGTCACCGGTGACATCTCTATGTCGTAAGCAAGATAGCGAATCGCGATATAGGTGAGTCTCGAGGGACTCGACCAACTCAACCTACACCGGGATTCGGTTCCTACTCATAACGATGGAAGGCCACATGGGTCAATCTAATTGCCTCACGTTTACCGACTTAATATTATCGAGAGATGTTTCTTTAATTTGGTCTCCTAATATGACATGTCACATATATACATATTTAATATATATCTACATCGCATGCAAATATATATACATATCTAGTATGTGTATAAGCAATCACACCAGATGATCATGGACCACAACCTAATATGATTAGGCCCGAGCCAGTAGGCCTAATCACTCACATCAAGATCTATATGTGCAACGGTGCATCTCCATACCCTGTGATCGTCCATCTCGTCCTCGTCGGTTTCGTCGACATCTTGATGCATCTCCATGCATCACGATCGTCCGTCTCGTGGGTCCCGCTATCGCATCCACGCTCCCGCTGCGCCTCCTCATGTGATTACAACTTAATCATAGGCATGCAGGCCCGACAATAAACGAGAAATATAATGGAGGTTCGCAGACCTCAATAATAATAATCACAAGTACACACATCACACGGTCCATGATCATCCGTCCACACATCATACATCACATGTATAAATAATCATCATCATGTAGGACTACTAGATAATAAAAAATAATAATAATCAACTAAACCTTTTAATTAATTAATATTTTCTGAAATCAGGGACATGTAGGGAATTTCTCAATTCCTAAGGGTATTTTCGTAATTTGGATAAAAGACATAAACTGGAATTTCTCAAATTCCGAGGGGCAAAACTATCTTTTTCCCAGAAAACCCTAATGCCCTTTCCTCCTTTCGCTGCTGTTGCCGCCGCCACCCTGCCGGCGGCGGCCTATGCGGCGGGGCGAGGGCACTGCCCTCGCCTGCAGGCGGCACGCCCGCAGGCGGCGCTGCCGCTGCGGGTGGGCGCCCCCTTCGGGCGCCGCTGCCTCCGTAGGCGGTGCTGTCCCGCCGGGCGGCCGCCCCTGTGGGGGGGGTTTCGCCCGCGGGAGCAGCGGCGACAAGCGTCGCTGCCCTGCGGCACCTCTGCCCGTGGGCTGCCAGCCCCGCCGGCAGCAAGCCTGCTGCAAGCATATCGCCGGCCGGCTGCTGCAGGCACAGCGCTTGCGCATGCGCCGGCGCTGTGCTGCCTGCCTTCGGCTGCGCTGCACGCACGCAGATCGAGGGAAGCAACTGTTGCTGCCCTTTCTCGCTAAACAAAAATCCAATCATTCGCACGAACAACCTGGCTCTGATACCACTGTTGGGAAATCATGGGGGGCGACATCATATGCGCAGCGGAAGAACAAGAAAACAAAAATCCCCGATTCCCAAAAAGATGTTCGTCGTCGTGCGAAGATTGGTGCGCAAAAATCCACAAAACACAAAACTGCGTATAGAGATTGTGTTACCTAGGGAGATCGTATATCCCTGTTTCCTTGCAGATCCTTAGGAGAGGGTGAAGGAGGTTAAGCGTCCTCCTCTCTAGCGGTGATCCACACAGCAGGGTTGCGACGACGCTCCTCAAAAATCCAGGCCTACTCTGAGGTGGAGAGGGAGAGGAGAATAGGAAAGGCAAGCAAAGACTCTAGCCTATGAGGCTGTGAATCCCTCCTATTTATAGAGGTCCGGTGTCAAACCCTAATGGGTCCTCCCCTAATGGGTATTGGATCTACATCCAATAAGACAAGGGCTCCATCAGATATCTCATATCTGAACCTCTACTCATCGCAATGCCTACCATATGTGTGTGACCCTCTAGGCCCAATATCGAGCTGGCCGTGAGTCATGCCTGTCAGAACTCCTTCTAACTCTGTGAATTATTATCTCTGTAATAATTCACTCGACTCATCGACTACGGACGTACTAGGCCACTACGCCGTAGTCCCCAGACGTGTTGAATCTCGTATTTTGATGATGAAACTACTTGATATATGTTTATGATTTAATCTGCGTTTTGAGTGACGCAGGATGCTTCGATCAGGATGAGACAATTAAAGCAGGAAAATCATGTTGTGCCGAAGGAACATGTCAGAAGATTGGACGTCGGGCCGGTGGATCGGTCGACGTATCGACAGAAGGCTTCGGGCCGTGAACTCGGGCATCGGGCCAAGAAGAGCGGGTATTGTGCCAAGGATATCGGAGTTGCGGAGTCAACTGACCAATTGGGCAATAGGCTGCAGGAGAGGACGATGCGCCGAAGAATCGGACGAAGCGTCGAGGGACCAATGACATGTCAGACAACTTGGTTAATTGCTTAGGATTAATTGTCTCGATCGAAGTTTTGTTTTAAGTGTGCAGGATTAACTACGATGAGAGTAAGACAAGCAGCAGGAGTTGCGCCGGAGTCAAGATCATGATCACGTTGGGAGTTCGAGAGTTCGACGGAAGTTCGGACGGTCGTCGGAGGTTCAGAGAGAACAGATCCGAGAAGTCCAGAAGCTTGCCAAGCGAAGCTCGTCGGAACTCGCCAAGTGGATCGTCGCAAAGTCCAGGAGTATGCCGGATGTCCGCAGAAGGATCACCGAGGGTTATCGGTTGATCGACGGAAGTTGGCAGGAAACTCGCCGGAAGAAGCGATTGACGCATCGGAGCAAAGCTGCAGAAGTTGTCTTAGAGTTAATCGTAGTTAGCATGATGATTAAGCATGAAAATGGGAGGTGATCCCATTAGCTTAATCTTGGGGCAATTGGGCCCCTGAAAAGATTCAAAGTGGGCCGAATGGAGTGAACCATTCGGACCCTGATTGCACCAGGAGGTGCAACCGCCCCAACCAGGAGGTGCAACCGCCTGGGCTGTGGGGTTGAGAGGTGCAACCGCCCCAACCAGGAGGTGCAACCGCCTGGGCTGTGGGGTTGAGAGGTGCAACCGCCCCAGCCAGGAGGTGCAACCGCCTGGGATGTGGGGTTGAGAGGTGCAACCGCCCCAGCCAGGAGGTGCAACCGCCTGGGCTGCGAGGCTGGGAGGTGCAACCGCCCCAGCCAAGAGGTTGCACCGCCAGAGCTCAAGTTCCGAGCTCTGCCAGGCGATGCAACCACCGAGCTCAGTCTTCGAGCTCTGGCAGAGAGGTGCATCAGCCTGAGCTCAGTCTCGAGCTCTGCCAGGTGATGCATTCACCAAGCTCAGTCTTCGAGCTCTGGCAGAGAGGTGGATCAGCCTGAGCTCAGCTTGGAGCTCTGCCAGGTGATGCAACCACCGAGCTCAGTTTCGAGCTCTGCCAGGTGATGCAATCACCAAGCTCAGTCTTCGAGCTCTGCCAGGTGATGCAACCATCGAGCTCAGTCTTCGAGCTCTGGCAGAGAGAAGCAATCGGCAGAGCTCAGTCTTCGAGCTCTGCCAGGCGGTGCCACCTCTCCAGTCGAGAGGTGCAACCGCCTGATCCCAAAATTCTGGGATTTGATCGATTTGATCGTTTTGAGCTCGAATTTTGAATTAGGTTGGGGCCTATAAATACCCCACCCATTCAGCACTGAATTGACCAAGAACTAACTCGAAATCTTGATCTTTTCAGTGGTTCTTAGAGCTCAAAACTGCTAGTTTTCCTCCTCCTTCTGTTCTTCAAGTTTGAGTTGTAAAGAGAGGAGAGAAAACATCTATAAAGGTTGTCTCCTAAGCCTGTCAAAAGGAGAGAAATTGTAAAAGGGCAGTTTGGCCTTCGCCCATTGAAGGAAGGCACCTAGTTGACGTCGGCAACCTCATCGGCGGAGGAAGCCAAAAGTGGAGTAGGTCAAGGCTGACCGAACCACTCTAAATCTCTGGTTTGCGTTTATTTTCGAGCACTTTATCATTACTGCAAACCTCCCTCATCACTACTGCTCTCTGCGCTTTCACGAACAAGTTCTAAGTGCTGTTCTTCCAAATCTGCATTCAGACGTAAATTCGTATTTTCATACATTACAGTTTACGTTTACGTTTGATTCTGCAGAACTGTTTTCCGTGCTTTTACGAACGAGCGTCTTTGCAGTTTACGCTTACATTTTAATCCTATTAATAACTGCAATCTGTCCTCTACGATTTTACGAACGAGTTTCAACATTTAGACGTAAAACTGCATTCAGACGTAAATCGGCTTTCCTCGCTCAATCATCAGATTTCAGTTCACGTTTACGTCTTGATTTCAACTGCATACTGCCTTCTGCGAGTATACAAACGAGTTTCAAAGTTTAGACGTAAATCTGCGTCTAGACGTAAAACTGCGTTTAGACGTAAATCTGCGTTTAGACTTAAATCTGCGTTTAGACGTAAAACTGCGTTTAGACGTAAATCTGCGTTTAGACGTAAATCTGCGTTTAGACGTAAATCTGCGTTTAGACGTAAATCTGAGTTTAGACGCAAAACTGCGCTTAGACGCAAAACTGCGCTTAGACGCAAAACTGCGCTTAAACGCAATCTGCGCTTAGACGCAAACTGCACTTAGATACAAACTGAGAATTTGCTTTTGCATCATAATAGTTTTTGAACGAACGCAGCTTTTGGTTTTTAAATTATTGTAAGATTTCCGCTGCACTAATTCACCCCCCCCCTCTTAGTGCTCTCGATCCTAACAATTGGTATCAGAGCGGGGTTTTTCTCATTTCGGATTTACACCCGAGAGAAATGACTTTTCAAGAGGGCTGTTCGGTCTTTCGTCCACCGTTCTTTAACGGATTGGACTACACTTATTGGAAAACTCGAATGAGAGTTTTCTTAATTTCTCTAAATCTGGATTTATGGAATATCATTGAAAACGGTTTTCAACTTCCCTCCAAACCGATGAACGAATGGTCGATTTTGGAGAAGAAGAATTTTTCTTTAAACGCAAAGGCTATGAATGCCTTATTTTGCGCATTGGACAAAAATGAGTTCAATCGGATTTCTACGTAAACGGCTTTCGATATTTGGCGCACTCTTGAAATCACGCACGAGGGAACTAGTAGAGTCAAAGACTCGAAAGTTAATATTCTACTGCTTGATTTCGAGCTTTTTCATATGAAACCAAGCGAAACCGTTGTTGACATGTACACCCGTTTTACGGATGTCGTCAATGGTTTAAAATCACTTGGTAAAAGCTTTTCGGATTTTGAACTCGTTAACAAAGTTTTGCGCTCACTTTCTAAAACTTGGGATTCAAAAGTAACTGCTATTCAAGAATCGAAAAACTTGAACCATTTTCCACTTGAAGAACTAATTGGTTCATTGATCACATATGAAATGACGTGCAATGCACGTGAAGAACTTGAGAACCACCTTCCAAAGAACAGGAAGGATTTGGAACTCTGGACAAATGAATGCCACTTGAGCGATGACTCAAGTGATGAGGACAATGATGAACAAACCAACCTTCCAAAGAACAGGAAGGATTTGGGACATAGAACATTTGAAGACCACTCGAGCATAAGCTCAAGTGATGGTGAACTTAAAATGAAACGAAAATTAAAAAGCAAAAAGAATGGAACTACTTGCTTTAAACGCAAGAAGAAGAACAAAAATTGGGATGAATCGAGCTCCTCCGAAGAAGAGAAAGTCAACAAAAGCAAGGCGGCAAACTACGCCTTAACAGCCTACAATGATGAGGTAATCGAAATCCCCCTAATTTACTTCGAAATTACATGATGCTTTTCATAATGCACTTTTCTTTTTCTTTAAATTTTCTTGAAAATTATATTTTTAATAATTTAACAATGAAATAATGCTTGAAATACAAATGAGGAGTTAATGATCATGCATAATAGGATGTAATGAATTCTAGATACCATCGTTTGAATATCTATGATCATGCTGCCAAAATGATGTATCATGAATGCTTGAATATCATGTTTGATATGCTCATGATGATGATTGATTTTTCGGTATCATGCATAAATTTTTTGAAATGTAATGTTAATAAATTTGTGCATTGAAACTATAATGATGCACAAATAAGATTGATTACTTACCTTTGTCATGATTTAGAAATTGATGTAAAGGGTTTTTCCCTTGTTGACAATGACAAAGGGGGAGATAGCTAGCTTGTACAAGTCAAGAAGATGAAAAAACTTGATTGCTAGCTTGCCTATCTCAAGAGGCAAAAATGCTAACTTGCACATCTAGCAAAACTTGACAAATTTGCATATATCAAGAAGCAAGAGTTGCTTTCTTGAACATCTCAAAATTGCTAGCTTGCGGGCCTTAAAATGTACAAATTTTCTGCTAGCTTGTATATGGTAAACCTGCTATCATACTATCATGATGATGAGTATGTCTTATCTTTATGATTGAATCACTTGACTGGCATAATGATTTTACACAATTACATGTTGAAAATTATGTGCTTGAATACAAAACTTCCATGATAACAAGCATGCTTTACCTTCATGATTGTAATTGAATATCTATAGCAAAACCTTGTCCGAATGGAAGAAAGAGTCAAATTTCATTTTCGGATTCTCTTGAATCTAACATATCAAGTTCACTCTCTTCCAAACTTAACAAGCATATGTCATATCAAGTTTAGTTCATATCATTGATTTTTGACATATGTAATTAACTAGCAAATACATCTCTCATACACACATCATGTGAAAAATATTTTTTGAAAAATGGATTTGATGAATATGGATGAAAGTGTTTTTACTTGCAAGGATTTATTTCACATACAGATCTTGGTCCTTGTAAAAATGAAGCATGATTTAATCTCTCATCGATTCTAACTTCACTCAAAGTAAACTCACAAATAGCATGTATCACAAATAGTCTTCCTCCTTCATGCAAAAAGATAATAACAAAAAAGGAAGAAGTTTTCAAAGCTATCTCCATGTCATGTTTTCCTTGAGATGTTTGTATAATTGATATCCTATCACTCACTGTTGGAAAATGACATGAACCTAGTTATGACATGAATAATTACAAGCACTTATGTTTAAAATTTGCTTATATCGTTCTCCGTTTTGTTGATAACAAAGGGTGAGAAATATATGAATTGATGCTATGATTGCCAAACTTGCATTATGCCATGTTTGCATCATGCGTTAAGATATCAAGAGCTTGTATCGTAATTTTACGCGTTGATATCTTACCATGTGATGAAATGCTACAATTGATAAACACTTGAAATGTTTGCGTTATGATATCAAAAGCTTACATCGTAATTTTTTCATGTTGATATTAGCAAACTTGCATGATGATAAAACTTGATATTATGTTTTTCATGCAATGAGTTGAACCAATATCACAAACACTTGATTGTAGTACTTCTCCTTTTTGTTGATGACAAAGGGGGAGAAGTATGTTGATGACATGACATGTGATGCATAAGTTTATGCATAAGTTCATGTTGACGTATTGCAAGTATTCATGATGAATATTGCAATGACTTGAATTCAGTTTGAATTCAAGGTTCTATCAATATGGCATATTGATAGGGGGAGTTTGTTTAAACTCCGGGAGTTAAGGTTAACTTCGTCATCAAGTGGTTGTCATCATCAAAAAGGGGGAGATTGTTGAATCTCGTATTTTGATGATGAAACTACTTGATATATGTTTATGATTTAATCTGCGTTTTGAGTGACGCAGGATGCTTCGATCAGGATGAGACAATTAAAGCAGGAAAATCATGTTGTGCCGAAGGAACATGTCAGAAGATTGGACGTCGGGCCGGTGGATCGGTCGACGTATCGACAGAAGGCTTCGGGCCGTGAACTCGGGCATCGGGCCAAGAAGAGCGGGTATTGTGCCAAGGATATCGGAGTTGCGGAGTCAACTGACCGATTGGGCAATAGGCTGCAGGAGAGGACGATGCGCCGAAGAATCGGACGAAGCGTCGAGGGACCAATGACATGTCGGACAACTTGGTTAATTGCTTAGGATTAATTGTCTCGATCGAAGTTTTGTTTTAAGTGTGCAGGATTAACTACGATGAGAGTAAGACAAGCAGCAGGAGTTGCGCCGGAGTCAAGATCATGATCACGTTGGGAGTTCGAGAGTTCGACGGAAGTTCGGACGGTCGTCGGAGGTTCAGAGAGAACAGATCCGAGAAGTCCAGAAGCTTGCCAAGCGAAGCTCGTCGGAACTCGCCAAGTGGATCGTCGCAAAGTCCAGGAGTATGCCGGATGTCCGCAGAAGGATCACCGAGGGTTATCGGTTGATCGACGGAAGTTGGCAGGAAACTCGCCGGAAGAAGCGATTGACGCATCGGAGCAAAGCTGCAGAAGTTGTCTTAGAGTTAATCGTAGTTAGCATGATGATTAAGCATGAAAATGGGAGGTGATCCCATTAGCTTAATCTTGGGGCAATTGGGCCCCTGAAAAGATTCAAAGTGGGCCGAATGGAGTGAACCATTCGGACCCTGATTGCACCAGGAGGTGCAACCGCCCCAGCCAGGAGGTGCAACCGCCTGGGCTGTGGGGTTGAGAGGTGCAACCGCCCCAGCCAGGAGGTGCAACCGCCTGGGCTGTGGGGTTGAGAGGTGCAACCGCCCCAGCCAGGAGGTGCAACCGCCTGGGCTGCGAGGCTGGGAGGTGCAACCGCCCCAGCCAAGAGGTTGCACCGCCAGAGCTCAAGTTCCGAGCTCTGCCAGGCGATGCAACCACCGAGCTCAGTCTTCGAGCTCTGGCAGAGAGGTGCATCAGCCTGAGCTCAGTCTCGAGCTCTGCCAGGTGATGCATTCACCAAGCTCAGTCTTCGAGCTCTGGCAGAGAGGTGGATCAGCCTGAGCTCAGCTTGGAGCTCTGCCAGGTGATGCAACCACCGAGCTCAGTTTCGAGCTCTGCCAGGTGATGCAATCACCAAGCTCAGTCTTCGAGCTCTGCCAGGTGATGCAACCATCGAGCTCAGTCTTCGAGCTCTGGCAGAGAGAAGCAATCGGCAGAGCTCAGTCTTCGAGCTCTGCCAGGCGGTGCCACCTCTCTAGTCGAGAGGTGCAACCGCCTGATCCCAGAATTCTGGGATTTGATCGATTTGATCGTTTTGAGCTCGAATTTTGAATTGGGTTGGGGCCTATAAATACCCCACCCATTCAGCACTGAATTGACCAAGAACTGACCCGAAATCTTGATCTTTTCAGTGGTTCTTAGAGCTCAAAACTGCTAGTTTTCCTCCTCCTTCTGTTCTTCAAGTTTGAGTTGTAAAGAGAGGAGAGAAAACATCTGTAAAGGTTGTCTCCTAAGCCTGTCAAAAGGAGAGAAATTGTAAAAGGGCAGTTTGGCCTTCGCCCATTGAAGGAAGGCACCTAGTTGACGTCGGCAACCTCATCGGCGGAGGAAGCCAAAAGTGGAGTAGGTCAAGGCTGACCGAACCACTCTAAATCTCTGGTTTGCGTTTATTTTCGAGCACTTTATCATTACTGCAAACCTCCCTCATCACTACTGCTCTCTGCGCTTTCACGAACAAGTTCTAAGTGCTGTTCTTCCAAATCTGCATTCAGACGTAAATTCGTATTTTCATACATTACAGTTTACGTTTACGTTTGATTCTGCAGAACTGTTTTCCGTGCTTTTACGAATGAGCGTCTTTGCAGTTTACGCTTACATTTTAATCCTATTAATAACTGCAATCTGTCCTCTACGATTTTACGAACGAGTTTCAACATTTAGACGTAAAACTGCATTCAGACGTAAATCGGCTTTCCTCGCTCAATCATCAGATTTCAGTTCACGTTTACGTCTTGATTTCAACTGCATACTGCCTTCTGCGAGTATACAAACGAGTTTCAAAGTTTAGACGTAAATCTGCGTCTAGACGTAAAACTGCGTTTAGACGTAAATCTGCGTTTAGACGTAAAACTGCGTTTAGACGTAAAACTGCGTTTAGACGTAAATCTGCGTTTAGACGTAAATCTGCGTTTAGACGTAAATCTGCGTTTAGACGTAAATCTGCGTTTAGACGTAAATCTGCGTTTAGACGTAAATCTGAGTTTAGACGCAAAACTGCGCTTAGACGCAAAACTGCGCTTAGACGCAAAACTGCGCTTAAACGCAATCTGCGCTTAGACGCAAACTGCACTTAGATACAAACTGAGAATTTGCTTTTGCATCATAATAGTTTTTGAACGAACGCAGCTTTTGGTTTTTAAATTATTGTAAGATTTCCGCTGCACTAATTCACCCCCCCCCTCTTAGTGCTCTCGATCCTAACAAGACGATACAGGGGAATCCAATCCATTGGACCTGTCTGTCCTCAGTTACCGTGTACCTATAGTCCCTCATCCATCTAATATCCCAGAGACCGTATATCGAGCATGGTGCTGTCAGACCCATACGGTTTCTACTCGAGTCTCGCTCTAATCGGATTCTCCCGGAGAACTCTTTCTCTCTCAACCCGAATGACCCTAGCCAGGGATTTGTCTGAGCAAGAACACATAGGATATTCCTCTCATGACGCCGAGAGTGGATGATCCTCTATTGACACTCAATAGCCCTCGTAAGGTCGACTACCACTCCCAATGACCAGCTGTACTAGATCTGGGGACAGCCAAACCTATAAGTCTGGTATCAAAGAATGGAGCACTCATACAGGACATCCTTGGTGTCTCAAGTCTAAGGACCAGATACACCACTAGGACTACGGAATCGCTGTCTGACAATAAGGCATCATCAACCATCCAGCATTCCGTAAGCGGATCAATCAGTGAACTCATTCTCCAATGAGCACCTGTACTGTATCCCTAGTGTCCCTACACGAGCAGCTATGAGACCAGCTGCATCCATCATATGGACGGGTATACAGCACACCAGTCTATCCGGTTATCACGATGTCCCTCTCGAGTAACCTATGACCGGGATTACTTAGGATATGTGTTTAAAGGTGAATCGATCTCATTATCGTGATCTCATCACGATCCGATTCCCATTGCACAAATCCAAGGACATCACAATATATATATGCATTTATGCAATAGTTATAAAGTGATATATGCCAAAATATAATAAGCAAAAAGATTCTGTATCAAGTCACACGTGCCATCACTCACGTGATTGGCTTGCTGGGCACCTATGACTAGCATAATCTCTCTATTCTTGTGTTTTTTAACTAGGGATGAGAGGGGTATTTATAGGCTTCAAGTTGATTCAAACTTGGAGCCTAAAAATATCTCATCCTGAGTTTCCCGAGCACGGGCGGTACCACCTCCTGCGCTGGGCGGTACCACCGCTAGTGTCAGTCTGATATTGGGCGGTACCATCACTTGGCACCCTGTCAAGGGCGGTACAATCGCCTAGACTAGCTGTACCACCGCTTGACATAGTCTTGAAGACTGTGCCATGACGGTGTCACCTCTTGGGGCACTGTTTGGGCCTTTTCATTGGGCCCAACATAGTTCTTACATGGGCCCAACTGGCCCCTAATTGGGTTGGCCCAAATCTAAAGTCAATTATGTGCTAACTATGATTCCTAAGACATATTCTATGCTAAACAAGTCTGTAAGTCTAGTTTCTTCCGGCGAGCTTCCGGTGATCTTCCGACGAACTTCCGACGATCTCTCGGCAATGTTCCAGCGGACTCCCGACAAGCTCCTGGACTTCACGACGATCTTCTTGGCGAGTTCCAACGAGCTTCTTTGGCAAGCTCCGGGACTTCTCGACAAAACTTCCGATGAATGTACGAACTTCCGACGAACTCTCGAACTCCCAACGAAATCGCATCCTTAACTCCGGGACTTCATTTTGCTTCAAGCCTTGCTATCGTAGTTAATCCTGCACATGTAAAACACACTTCGATCTAGACAATTAATACTAAGCATTAATCATGTTGTCCGACATGTCATTGGTCCCTTGACGCTTCGTCCGATTCTTTGGCGCATCGTCCTCTCTTGCGGCATATTACCCAATTGGCTAGTTAACTCTGCAACTCCAATATCCTTGGCGCAATATTCACTCTTCTTGGCCCGATGCCGGAATCCATGGCCCGAAGCCTTCTATCGATACGTCGATTGATTCTCTAGCTCGACATCCAATCTTCTGACATATTTTCCTGCAACACAACATGATTTTTCTTGCTTTAATTATCTCATCTTGATCAAAGCATCCTTCGTCACTCAAAACATAGATTAAATCATAAACACCTATCAATTTGTTTCATCATCAAAATACGAGATTTAATACTTTTGGCTCAGTGAATTATTATCTTCATAATAATTCACTCGACTCATCGATTACGAACGTACTAGGCCACTACACCGTAGTCTCAAACGATATAAGGGAATCTAATCCTTTGGATCTATCTATCCTCAGTTATCGTATACCTATAATCTCTCATCCATCTAATATCCTGGAGACTATACATTGGGCATGGTGCTGTCAAGCCCATATGGTTTCTTCTCGAATCTCGCTTTAATCGGATTCTCCCAAAGAACTCTTTCTCTCTCAATTTGAATGACCTTGGCTAAGGATTTGTTTGAGCAAGAACACATGAGATATTTCTCTCATAATAGTGAGAGCAGATGATCCTCTATTGACACTCAATAGCCCTCGTAAGATTGGTTGCCACTCCCAATGACCAATTATACTATATTTGAAACTTCTAAACCTATAAGTTCATTATAAAAAAAATGGAGTACTCATACAGGACATCCTTGATGTCTCAAGTCTAAGGGCCAAGTACACCACTGGGACGACGGAATCGTTGTCTAACAATGAGGTATCATCAATCATCCAACATTCCGTGAGCGGATCAATCAGTGAACTCATTCTCTAATGAGCACTTACATTGTAGCCCTAGTATCCCCATATAAATAGCTATGAGACTAGTCGCCTCCATCATATAGATAGGTATATAGCTAGTTTATTAAGTTATCTCGATGTCCCTCTCGAGTAACCTATGACCATGATTATTTTGGGTCTATGTTAAAAGGTGAATTAGTCTCATTATCGTGATCTCATCACGATCCGATTCCCATTACACAAATCTATAGATATCATAATATATTTATGTATCAAGCAATATAAAGTGAGAAAATATCATAATAATAATAAGCAAAAAAATTATGTGTCATGTCATACACTCATGTGATTGGCTTGCAAGGCACTATGACTAGCAATAACGAGATATTTTCATATGTTGATTTTGTAAATTGACTCGAAAGTAAGAAGTTCATTTCATGATTCATATTCATGTTAGCTGAAGTGTCAATTTCTTTTAAAAGTGTAAGGCAATCGTTTATTACATCATCAATATTAGAAATTAAATTTCTGACATGCTTTAAGACCATAAATAAGGTAATCGCTTATTGAATCATCAGGACTTAGTGTGGTTGACTCAATTACTAGACCATTGAAGATATTTTGTGATAATATCGTAATAATTTTTTTCTCTAAAAATGATTAGTATTCTAGTGGTTTTAAGCATATTGAAATAATGTACTTAGTGGTTAGAGAAAGAATCCAAAAACAATGTGTCAATTAAGAACATAAGCACCACTTTGATGATTGTTGATCTATTTACTAAAGTTTTATAACCTAAAATGTTTAAAGAATATATTCTTAGAATGAGACTTGTGATCAACTCAAGAAAGATAGGCTGATGTGTATAAGTGAATATTTTTATTAATTTTTTATTACTTAATTAAAATTATTTATTTCTGTTATCCTATTGACATTTATGTATATATAAATTCTAGTTGAATGTGATTATAGGATTATCTTAACAAGATAAATTACAAAGATCATTATGGACTATAATAAAAAATATTAGAATCTAAAAATGAACTCAAAAAGGATACAATCACTTGCTATGAACACAAAAAGTCAGGGCACTCCAAAGTTGAGTGTACAAAACTAAAAAAAAAATTGCCAAAAAAGAAGAAAGCACTCAAGGTAACTTGGACTATTCCAGTACATCTAAAGATGAGGAGCAAACCAACAAAGTCGATGTGGCCAACTACACCTTGATGGCCTTTGACGACGAGGTATGCGACTCAACTGAAGCTTCTTTACTTTACAATGAATTACTTAATGTTTTTCATGATTTGTTTGATGAATGTAAATTAGTTGGTAAAAAATATAAATTATTAAAAAAGGATCACCCTTCTCTTTCTAATGAGTTTAAAAATTTTAAAAATGAGTATGATAAATACTTGTTAACTCCTTGCACTAAAATATGAAGAGATAGATTTATATAAAAAGAAATTTATGTTATTAGAACAAGCATTAGAAAATTTTAAAATTGGTAGCAAATCATTAAATATGATTCTTACCAATAAGGGTCATGTTCATGGAAAGGAAGAAATCAGCTTTATGAGTAACACTCAACAAAATCTAACTACATTTGTTAAAGGACTAACATTACATATTTTTCCTAAGGTTAAGTATAATTTTTGTAGTAGACATGGTCATTTTGCTTATAAATATATATTTAAAAAGTATGACTCGTATAAATTAGTTTGGGTTTCTAAAGGAACCATAAATGACTTTATGCCAATAGACAAGATAGGTAGATCTAATCTTGAGGGACCCAAAGTCAAATTGGTACCTAAAACAAACCCACCTTTCTTATAGAAATGACTATAATCGAAAGCTATGAGCAAAATGATATCTTGATAATGGATACTCAAGGCATATGACCGGAGATCCAACACACTTCATAAAGCTCACTAGATGAAATAACAATAGCATTGACATTGAAATTATTTGATTAAAGATGTTTTTTTTATGTTATACTATTGATCATTATTATGACAAAACTTATTTTTCGGTTTTAATCGATGATGTATGGATTTAGCATAAAAGACAAGAGCATGCTTATATGAAATCAATCACATGAATTGAAATAGCCAAAAAAGAATAATATATTTTTCTTGAAAATTTCTCTATCCCTTAAGCTTATCGAATTTTTCAATAAGAGATTGATGAACCTAATTATGATATTTTTGAATCTCTTGAACTATAAAAGTGATTTTGATTATTTAAAATTGAAAGAGTTTTTTTCAACCGAATCATGAACTCTCTTGAATTCTTGACTTGAGGTATCTTTTATAGGAATCAAAATCTTTTTTATCTTCTATGATTTCTTCGTTTTACCATTTACTAAAGAGGTGAATTATGCAAACAAACCATGATCTTGATAATTATAACTTGAGATTTTTATATAAATCAAGATCGTTCACTATAATTCTCTTATTTTATTGAAGAGAATTATTCAAATGAATCATGTTTTTTCTCTTGATTCATGACTTAAAATTTTTTTTGAAGATCTTTTACTATTTGATCTCCTAAGATTTCTTTTTGTTATTCAAGAGGAGATTTATCAAAATAAATCATATCTTTTGGTGCTCATGATTTGATATTAATATCTTTCATGTCATAATTTATTTATCCCATATGACTCCCTTGTATTCATGAATTATATACCTCATCACCAAATTGATATCTTTTTTTCATGATTTAAAAATTTATGTAAAGAGAAAAGAATTATACTATTGTATTATTCTCTTCTTTATGATAATGACAAAAGGGGAGACAAAATTGCTAGCTTACATATTTCAAAGAAAGGCAAAGATTGTTAGCTTGCACATCTCAAAAGAGAAGCAAAGTTTGCTAGCTACACATTTTAAGAAAAGCAAAAGTGCTAGCTTTCACATCTTAAGAAAAGTAAAATTGCTAACTTTTATATCTCAAAAACTTACTAGCTTGCATGTTCAAAAGTGAAGTAAAACTTGCTAACTTACTAAATTGCATGTTTCAAAAAATTTACTAGTTGCACTTTTCTCCTTTTTGTTGATGACAAAGGGGGAGAAGTTATGATGATGATCATGCATGGTATACTTTAATGGTTTGAAATTATGATGAGTTGAAATTATGCATGTGTGCATGCAGCGATGTGAAAGTCATTGTTTAAAAAGTTATCATTCTTTTTGATTGAAAGTTTATTTTAATTCAATATGACACATTGATAAGAGGAGTTTAGTTTAAACTCTATCATCAATTGGATATCATCATCAAATAGGGGGAGATTATTGAATCTCAGATTTTGATGATGAAATCAATTGATGAAGTTAAGATCTAATATGTGTTTGAGTGATATAGGACTAAATTCGATTATGGAAAGGCAAATTGATTAAAGAACGAAGAATCAAACGTTGGGCCGGAGTGGAACATGTCAGAAGATTGGACATTTGGCAGGAGGACTGGTCGACGTGTTGGAAGGACTTCGTGCCATGAGTTTAAGCATCGGGTTGTAGGATTGAACATTGCGCCAAAGGAGATCGGATGTTACGGAAGGTCAATATGCTGATTAGATAATATGTTAAAGGAGAGGACGATGCACCTAATGATCAGATAAAGCACCATATAAACCAATGACATAATGGATAATATATGATTCATCCTTGTAATCATGTGTGTCTAGATCAAAATAGTCTAGGACTAATTGAGTTAATTTCGGGTGTAACTAGGCTAACTCAATTAGGGGCCTATTGGGCCTGATTTTGGGCTGAGTTGGGCCCATTGGGAGGCTCATTCAGTGACTCATAAATGGGTCAAGTGGTGGCACCGCCAGACTAGGCGGTGGTATCGCCCAGACATAGTTTCCCAAACTATGTCAGGCGATGGTACTGCCCAGTGTCAGTCTAGTAGACAAAGTTATGATGATGATCATGCATGGTATATTTTAATGTTTTGAAATTATGATGAGTTGAAATTATGCATACAATACTCATGATTTTATGTGCATGCAATGATATAAAAGTCATGGTTTCAAAGGTTATCGTTCTTTTTGAAGAAAAGTTTATTTTAATTCAATATGACATATTAATAGGGGGAGTTTAGTTTAAACTTCATCATCAATTGGTTATCATCATCAAATAGGGGAAGATTATTGAATCTCATATTTTGATGATGAAACCAATTGATGAAGTTATGATCTAATATGCATTTGAGTGATGCAAGACTAACTTCGATCATGGAAAGGTAAATTGATTAAAGCAGGAAGAATCAAGCGTTAGACTAGAGTGAAACATGTTAGAAGATTGGACATTGGGCCGAAAGACTGGTCTGTTAGGATCGAGTCGGCACTAAGAGGGAGGGTGAATTAGTGCAACGGTAAAAACATCAATTTTAAAATTTCGTTTCGATTAAATATGATATCTGACAAAGCTCGTATAGGTAATATGTTCAACTTGAAAGTGTATGGAAGCATAGTGAAAGTAAAGTAGTTTGCAGTAAAGGTAAATTGTATAAAAGAATTACAAACCAGATTTTTATAGTGGTTTGGTCGTCGTGACCTACATACACTCCGTAGATTCCCCTTTCGTCAAGGCCACCGGCATCCACCAACGATCTTCTTTCAATGGGCAAAGATCAACTACCATTTTACACCCCTCTTCTCCTTCTTATAGGTTTAGGAGACAATATTTTACAACCCTCTTTTATAAGGTATCCCTCATACATCTCATTTAGAACTCTCTCTAAGCTTTTGGAAGAGGGAACTCAACTTTCTAATAAGGCTTACAACTTTAGAATCTTAGAGTTTTGCTCAACTTTCTTGTTACTCCTTGCAGGAATAGTTGGGGTATTTATAGACCCCAAATGGCTTCAAAACTTGGAGCCAAAATTCAAATCCCTGAGATTTCGGGGTACGGGCAGTACCACTGCCTTCAGCCTGACACTGGGCGGTACCACCACCCAGTCTTGCGGTACCACCACCTAGAAGACTATGTCTGAGCGGTACCACTGCCTAGACTGGTCGTACTACCACCTGACAATCTCGTAGATTTTGTCTAGACAGTACCACCATTTGACATGGTCTTAGAGACTGTGCCACGACGGTTTTGAATTGGCCGAACACAGCTCAAACTTGGGCCCAATTGGCTCCTAATTGAGCTGGCTCAATTCTAACCCAATTATGCCTAAAATCTACTTTGATCTAGATAATTATTACAAAGCAAATCAAATGTTGTCGAGCATGTTATTGGTTCATCGATGCCTAGACCGATTCTTCGGCGCATCATCCTTTCTTGCGGCCCATTGCCCAATCGGCCAGTTGACCTCCGCAACTTCGATTTCCTTGGTGTAATTTCCGCTCTTCTTAGCCCGATGCTCGATCCCATGGCCCGAGGCCTTCTATCAATATGTCAACTAATCCTCTAGCTCGACGTCCAATCTTTTGACATGTTCTACTCCGGCCCAACATGATTATTTCTGCTTTAATTGTCTTTCCTGATCGAAGGTAGTCCTGCGTCACTCAAAACGCAGATTAGATCATAAACACATCAATTGGTTTCATCATCAAAAATCAAGATTCAACAATCTCCCCCTTTTTTATGATGACAACCAATTGATGACGGAGTTAACCTTAACTCCCCCTATCAATATACCACATCGATAGAACCTTGAATTCAAATTGAATTCAAGTCAAAGCAAATTTAATCATAAATATTTGCAACACATTATATGCATATCATTGCTTTGCATGCATCATTATCTTAAGTTTTGCATGCATTATCATAAATATTTTAAATCATCATGGTATCAAAATATCAAAGTATATTACATCCTATCCCATACATAATTCTCATATCATCGTATCTTCTCCCCTTTGTCATCAACAAAAAGGAGAAGTGCATCTAGCCAATTTTTTGAGATGTAATTTCAAATCAAAACATAATTTCAAGTTTTATCATCATGCAAGCTAGTAATTTTCTTTCTTCTCTTTTAAGAAGTGTATTTGTTGCTTCCTTTGCAAAGCGCAAGATAGCAAAATTTTACTTCATTTTACAACATGCAAGTTAGCATCTTTGGAAAGTTTTATATCATTTTCCAATATATAAGCTAGCAAATTTTGAGATGTTCATGCATCATGAGTATTGCCTCTCTTGAGATGTGTAAGATAGTACTTTTGCTTCTCTTGAGATTGCAAAATAGCAATTCTTGATGATGTTCAAGATAGCAAGTTCTTTCTTCTCTCTTGAGAAGTGCAAGCTAGTAATTTTGCTTCTACTTTGAGATGTGCAAGCTAGTAATTCTTGCTTCTCTTTTGAAATGAGCAAGCTAGCAAGTTTTAGATATACAAGTTAGTAAAATTTTACATCTTTTTAGAACATGTAAGCTAGTGAGTTCTTTCTCCCCCTTTGTTATTGTCAAAAAGAAGAGAAGAATACAGTTTTGTAATTCTTTTCCTTTTACATTAATTTTCACATCATAACAAAGATAAATTTAAATCAAATATGATGAGGTATACAATTTATGAATATAAGGGAGTATCATAAATAAATCATGGCATGAAAGATATAATATCAAATATTATTTGAATACCAAAAGACATTATTCTAATAGAAAATTTTCTCTTAATCAAAATGCAAGAATAATACAAGAATAAAGAGCAAGAGATTTTGATTCATAAAAGAAAATCTCAAGTTAAGAAATTAAGAGAAGGTTCATGATTCGATTGGAAAAAAAATCTCATTTAGATTCAAATCATGAAATCATCAAAATCATTTTCAAGAGATTCAAAATGACATAAATTGATTTATCAAATCTCTTGATATCAATGCTCTAAGCATCACATAAATACAAATGTAATCAAATGAAAATCATGACATGAAAAATGAAAGATCAAGAAAGATCAATTCGTAAATGATTCATCTTAACAAATCTCCTTTTTAAATAATAAAAAGAAAATCTTAGGAGATCAAATAGTATAAGATCTTTAATAGAAATTGTTAGTCATTAATTTTAAAAAAGATATTCTCTTTAGTAAACAACAAAAGAATTGTAGGAGAAAAAATAATCAATCATCTTGATTCATGCATAAGAAATCTCATAATTTATATCGAAAAGCTCCTCTTAAATATATATAGCAAGTAGAATCATAAGAGAATAATGAAAAGCCTTGATTCATATAAAGAAAATCTCAACTTATCATGATTTGATAAATATTCTCTTAAAAGAGTGAATCATACGTGCATCAAGAAAGATGTTTCATGTTGAATATATCACAAGTCATAAATGCGATAAATGATTTAGTTGAATATATCATCTCATTAGTAAAATGAGTCATATGAAAATAGATCCAAAATCATCATCAATATCACTTTTCGAAAAATTCAATAAAGGCAGCGTAGATAGATTCCTATAAAAAAATAGCTCAAGTTCTTTTAGTTCCAAATTTTGTGATTGATTTCATGTAAGTATGCTCAAGTTTTTTTCATATGAAAACCATCTATCATTTTTAAAATCGAAAAACAATACAAAATCATCAAGATACACATAATTGTTTCTTATAACATACAAGGAATTAATCTTATTTAATGTGCAAGTATTATTAGCAATTCTCATGATAAAAAATATATATATTTAAAACTAATCATGAAAAATACTAAGTAATTTTATGGTAAGGAAAAAGATATTCGATTTAGTCGCTTACCTTATTGACGAAAGCCGTCAAAGCGTAGTTCGCCACATTGCCCTTGTTGGTTTGCTCCTCATCTTCGGATGAGCTCGTTTTGTCCGTAGTCACCTTGAGTGTCTTCTTCTTTGGCAACCTCTTCTTTTTAAGTTTATTTTTATTCTTCGATTCTTGTTTTAAAATTTTTTTAAGCTTTATTGTTAAGAGTTCAAAGTTATCATCACTTGAGCTTTCGCTTGAGTGGTCTTTATTTGTTCTAAGTGTCAAATCCGATAAATTCTTCAATTGGAAAATGGTTCAAGTTCTTAGATTCTTGAATAGCCGTTACTTTAGGATCCCAACTCTTTGGAAGGGATCTTAATATCTTGTTAACAAGTTCAAAATTTGAAAAAACTTTTACCAAGTGTTTTTAAACTATTGATGACATCCATAAAATGGGTGTATATGTCAATAATAGTTTCGCTTGGTTTTATATGAAATAACTCGAAATCATGCATCAAAAGATTAATTTTAGAGTCTTTAACTCTACTCGTCCTTTCGTGTGTGATTTCAAGTGTATGCCAAATCTCATAAGTAGTTTCACAAATAGAAACATGATTAAATTCATTTTTGTCTAAGACGTAAAACAAAGCATTCATAGCTTTGGCATTCAAAGAGAAAGTCTTCTTCTCCAAATTATTCTTTCAACGGGCAAAGATTAACTACCCTTTTATACCCCTTTTCTCCTTTTCACAAGTTTATGAGACAACCTTTTACGATCCTCTTTTACAAGGTATCCCTCATACACCTCCCTTAGAATTCTCTCTAAGCTTTAGGAGAAGGGAACTCAACTTTCTAATAGGGTTTACAACTTTAGAATTATAGAGTTTTGCTTAACTTTCTTACTACTCCTTGTAGGAATAGCTGGGGTTTTTATAGACTCCAAATGACTTCAAAACTTGGAGCTAAGATTCAAATCCCTAAGATTTCGGGGTACGGGCGATACCACCACCTGCACTGGGCGGTACCACCGCCTAGAAGATTGTGTCTGGGCGATACCACTGCCCAGACTAGCGGTACAATCGCTTGACAGTCTCTCAAAGATTGTGTCTGGGCGGTACCATTGCCCAAATCAGTGATACCACCACCTGACACAGTCTCGGAGATTGTGCCATGACGGTTTCACATGTTGGGTCACTATTTGGACCTTTTCACTTGGCCCAACACAGCCCAAACTTAGGCCCAATTGGCCCCTAATTGAGTTGGCCCAATTCCAACCCAATTACGCCTAAAATCTACTTCGATCTAGAAAATTATTACAAAGCTAATCAAATATTATTCGGCATGTCATTGATTCATCGACGCCTCGTCCAATTCTTCAGCGCATTATCCTCTTTTGTAGCCTATTGTCCAATCGGTCAGTTGACCTCCGCAACTCTGATTTTCTTGGTGTAATTTTTGCTCTTCTTGGCCCGATGCGCGATCCCATGGCCCAAGGCCTTTTGTTGATACATCGACCGATCCTTCGGCTCGACGTCCAATCTTCTAACATGTTCCACTCCGGCCCAACATAATTCTTCTTGCTTTAATTATCTTTCCTAATCGAAGTTAGTCCTACATCACTCAAAATGTAGATTAGATCATAAACACATCAATTGGTTTCATTATCAAAATCCAAGATTCAACATGGTCGACATGCCGGAAGGACTTCGTGCCATAAGTTCAGGCATTGGGCCAAAAGATTGGATATTGTACTAAAGGAGATCGGATGTTACAGAAGGTCAATATGCCGATTGGGCAATACACCAAACGAGATGACTATGCGTTGAAGGATCATATGAATCAATGATATATCAAGCAACATAGGATTCACGCTTGTAATCATGTGTGTCTAGATCAAAGTAGTCTAGGTCTAATTGAGTTAGTTTCAGGTTTAACTAGGCTAACTCAATTATGGGCTCATTGGACCTGATTCAAGGTTGAGTTAGGCCCATTAGGAGGCTGATTCAATGACCCATATATGGGTCAAGCGGTGGCACTGGTAGAACAGGTGGTGGTACCACCAAGATACAGTCTCCCAAATTGTATCAAGTGGTGGTACCGCCCAATGTCAGTCTGGTAGGCAGTAGTATCGCCCAGATTGGATAGTAGTACCACCAGTTGTCAAGGGTGCAGGTGGTAGTACCACCCAATACTGACGGTGGGACCGCCAGTACCGTTGAAACCGAGGATGTGATATTTTTTTGACTCTACTTTTGAAGTCATTTGGGGTCTATAAATACCCCACTCTTTCCTAATTGAGGTAGCAAGAAATTAAATAGAAAGAGAAATAATACTTGAGTGAAAATGTGTTGTAATCTCTTTTAAAATTTAGAGTATCTTCCTCCTAGAGTTAGAGGTATTTCTAAGGGAGGAATGACGTCTAAGTGTAAAAGAGAAGTATAAAGGTTCTTTCCTGAGCATATGAAAAAGAGAAAGAGTTGTAAGAGGGTAGTTGATCTTCATCCGTCGAAAGAAGATCGATAGTGAACGTCAATGGCCTCGACGGAAGAAGAATCAAGAGTGGACGTAGGTCGGGACAACCGAACCACTATAAAATTAGCTTGCATTTCTATTTATGCTTTTTATTCATATTGCTTACTGATTTACTTGCTCACTACTTTTATGCACATTGCAAGTTAAACATCTTTTCGATACTGGTTTGATTGAACGATATTTTTGAATTAATGTAATTTTTATGAAAGCACTAATTCACCCCCTCTCTTAATGTCGAAACGATCCTAATAGAAGGGAGCATGATATTGATGACATAGAACCATTGTGACTTGTATTGATAATCAGATTTAATAAAGTATTATTGTATTTATTTGACTTGTTGACTTATTTTAAAATTTATGACCATGCATAAAATATTATTTAATTTTTCTAAAATTGAATTGATAAAATTATTTTTAATAAACTTTTATTTTATTTATTTTAATTTTAATTTTTTTATCTTATAAATTAATGAGTAAGTGAAAAAATATTAGATAAGATAATTAAAAATATGATTATATTTTGATTATGGTTATTATACAATAAAAAGAAAGTCGATAGATTTCTTAGGAGATGACCTCTCTCACCTATAATATATAGGATATCCTAAAGACTTAATACACCTTATAACATAATACAACAAGAGATTATATATCTATTCTCAACTCTCCCTAATTTCTATTTCATCACTCATGGTGGTTCTTTGAGAGATAATAAGAGAGGAGATTGGTATTGCTGCATTCTATAGATTAAACTATAAAGTGCATTCTATGAATCAAATAAAAATATTCTCATTGAAAAATACGCACATTGGATATATGATTATTTGATTTTAGATTTGATATTAAAATTATTCTGTATAATAACAATAATATGAATACAGTTAAATTAACATAATTAACTAGCTAAAACTATACTAATTGTATGGACACCC
Source organism: Musa acuminata AAA Group (assembly GCF_036884655.1). NCBI lineage: Eukaryota > Viridiplantae > Streptophyta > Magnoliopsida > Zingiberales > Musaceae > Musa > Musa acuminata. The sequence continues at coordinate 38,489,505 of NC_088327.1, forward strand.
ATAAGAAAGTTCATGATAGCTGACTTGGCTACCTGGTTGATAAAAGAACACAATTGCCTTAACTATGATAGCTCACTTGGCTACGTGGTTGATAGCACCATCTTATCTATCTAACCTATCAAATATGAAAGCAAGTGAACTACCATAAGTGTTTTATGAATAGTGGACAGCAAAGCAAAAGAACGGAACATCAATGAGCATTAACTCAACCTTATAACACTGGTTTTAATTAAACATGTATAGATCAGGAGAAGATTAATGGAAACATAAGAAATTAGAAAAAAAAAAAAAAAGATGTTTTATTTTTTCTTAAATAAGGAGAATATCAATATTGAGAAGACTTAACATATATTAATAGATGGTGTCCCAAATACTGATAGAGAATACCAGTGTTATATGTTTTGTTACCTACAAGAATTTTATTGTATAAAAGGAATTTTTAGTTACTAGGGATGTAATCATACACATTTCTTGCTTCCCTTTTCTAGTGAGAAGGTAATTAAGTAGAGGTCTTGTGCAAAAATGTTGTTCATTTTTGTAAGAAAAATCACTTCCTTTTCATAAATCCCAACTTTTATTTGGAAGATATATAATTTTTGTGGCCAGGAGGCATAATATATGGGTAAAAGAATTGTTTATGAAGGAATTCCATGAGATGCTACTCCACTTCATTCACCACTACACATAAAATCTTATATACATCTCCTATATTTGTATCATCCCAATGCCTTCCAATAACCCATGGCCAAGCATGTTTGATCTTTTCATAAGAAGATCACACTCAAATAAGAGTTTACTTGCAAGTGCAATGGAAAGTACAGTAATACTACCAAAGGAGGAATATATACAGAATCCTTGGGAGAACACCACCATGATGGAGTCACACTTGTTAAACTCCCAACGTCCTCTTACTTGAGGATTGGAGCTAGTACAGCGTCGGCTACATGAATCCAGAAAAGCTCTCCAGCATTCGTGCAACAAACGCCTCATCAAACGCTTCGATCGGAGCCACCAAGCTGTTCTCCTGCTCCACGTTGCAGCTGACGCCATGATTCGACGGGGTCGAGCTCGCCGCCGAGGGAGATGCAGACGCTGTCGAGGAGTCATCCGTCGTTTCGAGCACCGAGTCCCGGCCGGTGAGCCTCTGAACGAGGGAGCGGAAGGTGGCGGCGGTGGCGGTCACCCTCATGGGGTCCGAGATGTACACCACCTTGATCGGGGTCTTCTTGGCCGCCTTGGACCGCTTGAGGCACTTGGGGTGGACGCCCAGTCTCTTCATCGCCAGGAACTCCTAAGGATGAAGGGGAGGAGATTTTTATGGTGCAGAGCCGTGGTTTTTGGAGAGGAGGGTATGCGGTTTCTGGGAAGAGATGATGGAGGGAGGAAAAAGAAATGTTATCAGAGCATGGCGTGGCTACTGTGCATCCAATAAAGATTCGTGCACACACCTATATATACAGAGAGAGAGAAAGAAAGAGAGAGAGAGAGAGAGGGAGAGGTGTGATGGGGATAAAAAGAGGAATAACCTTTGTATAGGAACAAATACTAGAAGACCAAAATACGCAGCGGAATAAAATGGAAACACAATCAAACAGAACACCAAGATATACGTGGAAAACCCCTTCAATGTGAAGGGTAAAAACCACGGGGCAAACTAGAGATAATCCACTATGAGAATAATGAATATACAAATCTCAATCTCTTGCTCAAAACCCTAGCAACAACCACAAGAGAATAACTGGGATACAAGGATCACGTCACTGCTCACAATATCTAAAACCTCCCCAAGTAATCACAGCAAGAGTCTACTGTAGATTTGATCTAACCTGAGATGAGAACACTGCTAGATGATTGTGAACAGTCTCTCTGCGTTGTCCTTGTCTTCTTCCCTTTCTTTCTCTTCCTTTTCTGCCTTGATCTCCTTCTTCTCTTTGGAATCCCGTGGCCTCCAAGATCTGCCTCGTTGCTGCCTTTTTATAGCCTTAATCTGCCTCTAAAACGCAGCCACCACACCCCCCTAATCTTAATTAGGGTTAGGTTAAGAGAGAGTGTGGGCTGTGGGCTGATAAAGCCCACATGGGCTGAATATGGGCCATCAGCCCAACAACCTCCCCCTTCAGCCCATAAGGGAGGCTGTCCCATGACTCCTCAATGTGAAGCCATGCCGACCAACTGTCGGCATATCTCCTGTCTTTCTTTTGGTAAGGTCTTCGTTAACATGTCTGCTCCGTTGTCATCTGTATGAATTTTCTGAAGCTGCAACTGCTTCTCTTCAAATACATTTCGAATCCAGTGGTATCTGACATCTATATGCTTTGACTTGGAATGAAACATTGGGTTCTTACACAAATGGATGGCACTCTGGCTGTCACAATGCACCACATAATTTTTTTGTTTCAGCCCCAATTCTTGTAAGAATTCTTTCATCCATAATATTTCTTTGCATACCTCTGTAGCAGCAATATATTCTGCTTCTGTGGTGGAGAGAGCAATACACCTTTGTAACCTGGATTGCCATGACACAGCTCCCCCTGCAAAAGTAAGTACATAACCTGAAGTAGACTTCCTCGTATCTATATCTCTGGCCATATCTGCATCTGTGTAACCTGTCAACACAGGTGGTCCACCTCCAAAGCTTAAACAAACCTTAGAGCTCCCTCTGAGATATCTAAAAATCCACTTCACCGCTGCCCAGTGTTCTTTGCCTGGATTTGCAAGAAATCTGCTAGTAACACCCACTGCATATGCGATGTCTGGCCTCGTACATACCATTGCATACATTAAACTTCCAACTGCTGAAGCATAAGGAACCTTTTGCATTTTCTCCTTCTCCTCATCACTTGACGGACTCTGTTCTGAGCACAACTTGAAGTGACCTGCAAGAGGAGAACCAACTGGCTTAGCATTGCTCATACTGAATCTTTCCAATACCTTCTCGATGTATTTCTCCTGTGACAACCAAATCTTCTTATTTTTCCTGTCACGAGAAATCTGCATGCCTAGTATTTGCTTTGCTGGCCCCATGTCCTTCATTGCAAAAGACTCACTCAGTTCCTTCTTCAACCTGTCAATTTTAGACATATCTTTCCCAAGAATAAGCATGTCATCAACATAAAGTAAGAGAATAATAAAATCCTCACCAAACCATTTGATGTACACACAATGATCTGAAGCCATTCTTTTGTATCCATTTTCTGTCATAAATGAATCAAACTTTCTGTACCACTGTCTTGGAGCTTGCTTTAGCCCATACAAGCTCTTCTTCAACTTGCAGACAAAATTATTTTTACCTTTAACTTTGAAGCCTTCTGGTTGCTCCATATAAATTTCCTCCTCCAAATCACCATGAAGGAAAGCTGTTTTCACATCTAACTGCTCAACCTCCAAGTCCTGGCTAGCAGCAATACCAAGAGCAACACGAATAGAAGACATTTTAACAACAGGAGAAAATATCTCTTCAAAGTCAATACATTTCTTTTGACCAAAGCCTTTCACAACCAATCTAGCTTTGTACTTTGGTTGAGAACAATATTCTTGAGTCTTCAACCTAAAAACCCACTTGTTCTTCAAGGCCTTCATTCCATTTGGTAGTAGCACCAAATCATAAGTGTGGTTCTTCTGAAGAGCATCCATCTCTTCCTGCATAGCAGCTAACCACTTCTCTTTCTGCTCACTCTCAATTGCTTCCTGGTAACTCTCTGGTTCACCTGCATCAGTAAGCATCACATACTCATCTGTAGAGTATCTTCTGGAAGGTTGACGTTGTCTAAAAGATCTTCTCAACTGAGGTTCTGCGGGAACTTGCTCTCCTACTTCTTCTTGCTCAACATGTCCTACAGGTAGATCAATATCAGGTTCTACACCATCTTCCTGCATATCTCCCCCATCACCCTGATATACTGGAGGAGTAATTGGGTCACAATCTGCTAATCCTTCTGCAGAAGTCTTGGCTGATGCCTTCTTCTTCAAATCCTCAAAGGTTTGATCCTCAAAGAAGATCACATCTCTGCTCCTGAACACCTTCTGCTTTTCTGGATCCCAAAGCCTGTAACCAAACTGATCATGTGAGTAACCAAGAAAAATACATTCTTTAGACTTACCATCCAGCTTGGACCTCTCATTATCTGGAACATGTGCAAATGCACGACAACCAAACACTTTCAAATGCTTGTAGGAAACATCTTTCCCTGACCATACATGCTCTGCAACATCACCATCTAGGGCTGTACATGGTGATAAGTTGATCACATCAACTGCAGTCCTCAAAGCCTCATCCCAAAACCTTTTGGGTAGCTTGGCCTGTGAAAGCATACATCTGATATTTTCCATAATGGTGCGGTTCATCCTCTCTGCAATTGCATTATGCTGAGGTGTACCAGGAACTGTCATCTCATGTTGGATTCCATGTGACCTGCAATAGTCATTAAACAATCCTGTATACTCACCACCATTATCTGATCTTATGCATTTCAATTTCCTTTCTGTCTCCCTTTCAACCCTGGCATGAAACTCTTTAAAGACATTAATAACCTGATCTTTGGTCTTCAAAGCATAGGCCCAAACTTTCCTAGAAAAATCATCTATAAAAGTGACAAAATAAAGTGCACCACTTATACCAAGAACATCAACGGATCCACCAGGAGTTTTTATCCTCAAAGGACCACATACATCTGTATAAACACGGTCTAAGGCATGCATTTTTCTAGACAAAGCAGCACTAGCAAATGAAACTCTATGTTGTTTACCAGCTAAACAATCAATACAAGGGTTCAGATGTATACCTCTGAGATCTGGTAATACCTCTCTCTTGGAAAGAGTTTGCAGCCCCTTCTCGCTCATGTGTCCCAATCGCCTATGCCACAACTCCATACTGAAGTCTTTCTCTGTAGCATTTAACTGCTCACCATAAGCTTTAGCCTGCAACCTGTACAAAGTATGACATTTCTTTCCATTAGCTATAACAAGAGAACCCTTACTGAGTTTCCATTGCCCTCTGTGAAATCTGCTTTCATAGTCTTCATCATCTAGTCTTCCAACTGAAATTAAATTCAGCCTCAAGTCAACCACATGTCTCACATCCTTAAGTACCAACTTGCAGCCAAGGTTGGTCTTTAAATGGATATCACCCATGCCAATGATGTCTGCTGTGCCATAGTTGCCCATCTTGACAACACCAAAGTTTCCAGACCTGTATGTAGCAAAAAACTCCCTCCGAGGTGTAGCATGATAAGAAGCACCTGTGTCAATCACCCACTCAAGATCCTGACACACACAAGAAAAAATATCATCAGAAGGAGACAAAATCAAATAATCACCACCCTGCACTATAGCTGTAGTATTATCCTTTGATTCTGTAGACTCCACTTCTTTTCCCTTTTTCTTGTTCTTCTTAGGTTGCTTACATTGGTTCTTGTAATGTCCTTTCTCACCACAGTTATAGCAAACAATATCTTTTCTTGATCTTGACTTGCTCCTACCCATACGTGAACTGCTTCTGGACTTTGACCTTCCTCTGTTCTCTGAGATAAGTGACTGTGAATCATTCTGAGATGTTGCTGAACTCTTTCTTCTCAACTCCTCATTCAACAAACTGCTTATTACTTGACTCATAGTGACAATACCATCTGGCGCAGAATTACTGAGGGAAACCACCAGTGTCTCCCAACTTTCTGGTAATGAACTGAGAAGTAACAATGCCTGCAACTCATCATCAAGAGACATTTTCATAGAGGATAACTGGTTAATAATACTCTGCATTTCATTCAAATGCTCAGCAATAGAAGCACCCTCTCTATATTTTAGGTTCACAAGTTTTCTGATCAAAAAAGCTTTGTTGCCAGCTGTTTTTCTCTCATAGAGACTTTCCAATTTTTTCCAAAGAGAATATGCAGAAATTTCAGTAGAAACATAGTGAAAGACACTATCATCAAGCCACTGTCTAATAAACCCAATTGTTTTTCGATCTAACCTCTTCCACTCATCATCTGTCATAGTTGTAGGTTTTGCACTATCCCCTTGCAAAGGTCCATACAAATCTTTGCAATACAAGAGATCTTCTATTCTTGGTTTCCATATCATCCAATTATTTCAATTTAAACTAATCATGCGAGAAATATTACTGGCCTCCATGTTCAAATACAAAAATTAAATCACCAAAACCCCGCTCTGATACCAGTTGATGGGGATAAAAAGAGGAATAACCTTTGTATAGGAACAAATACTATAAGACCAAAATACGCAGCGGAATAAAATGGAAACACAATCAAACAGAACACCAAGATATACGTGGAAAACCCCTTCAATGTGAAGGGTAAAAACCACGGGGCAAACTAGAGATAATCCACTATGAGAATAATGAATATACAAATCTCAATCTCTTGCTCAAAACCCTAGCAACAACCACAAGAGAATAACTGGGATACAAGGATCACGTCACTGCTCACAATATCTAAAACCTCCCCAAGTAATCACAGCAAGAGTTTACTGTAGATTTGATCTAACCTGAGATGAGAACACTGCTAGATGATTGTGAACAGTCTCTCTGCGTTGTCCTTGTCTTCTTCCCTTTCTTTCTCTTCCTTTTCTGCCTTGATCTCCTTCTTCTCTTTGGAATCCCGTGGCCTCCAAGATCTGTCTCGTTGCTGCCTTTTTATAGCCTTAATCTGCCTCTAAAACGCAGCCACCACACCCCCCTAATCTTAATTAGGGTTAGGTTAAGAGAGGGTGTGGGCTGTGGGCTGATAAAGCCCACATGGGCTGAATATGGGCCATCAGCCCAACAAGATGTAGAGGAGCAATCAATGGGGCAATAATGGTCTGGTATTCGGCTTTCGAGAAAGATATTGGTAGGACATAATGACGTAGTAGTTGGGGTTGAAGATGACGACGATTAGATCCTGAAGGGAAGTTATTGTTGGATTTTATGTCGGGTGGTTCACATCGATTGCAGCGTAGTTGGCAATAGAAAGAAAGGGAACCACAAATCATACTTTGTGAATCCGAATTCAATATATGCGTCAAAATAATCCGTATCAGAAACACACACGTTATATATATATATATATATATATATATATATATACATGAACATAATTTATCACATGATCATCTTCTATTTGCACTTCATTTGACCTACTAAGTTGAACTTTATACATGGATATATGATTAAAGTAGTACAAATTATGTTTTCACCAACTACCATGACTAAATCATAATAAATCTGATGATTATGAAACCTGAAAGGTGGGGCTACACTGATCCATTGTTATTTTGTATTGCATTCAATCATGTTATCATAACATTCAATAAGTTTAAACATAATAATTTTTTCAATGTGTTAGATAGTTTAGTTGGTAAAAAATTTGATAGTTTTTCTTTTAGGGTCATGAGTTGCTTTCGTCACTTATCTTATTTTTAAAAAAAATGTAAACATGATAAACTTCACCTTTTTAAAATTGAGAGTTTGATATTTGCATTTGATAACGAAGTTAAAACTATCATAATCAACATTAGGTGAAGAAGATATAGTTTATTCATATTGTTTTAAGTTATTCTTGTATTTGGAAGTATAATTGGGTTATGATCATTATTTATAAACTCGATTCAGTCGGAATAGATAGAACATATATACTTATGGTGCTATTCGATTTGACTGTCAATCCATACTAGTCGCGGTTTAGATTGTTGCTGAGGAGATACTTAGAACTAGTGGTTAACAAATTATATATATATAATTTTATTATAAATATTTTATGTTCATAATTAGATAATATTTATATATAAATAATAATAATAATAAATAATAATAATAATAATAATAATAATAATAAACCTTTGACTTGGGTCAGTCCACCACTTGTTAAGTTGATTAGGGATAATTCCTTTTTTTGTAGAACTGCTTAAGATTTCAGCTAAAAAAATGAAATAATTTTTCATTAACTCAATTGAATGGATCAGTCTTCCCATATGAGAAGCTCATCAGTTCAACTGTAATGGGTTGCAATCATAAATTGGACATGGGTCATATTGAGTAATGATCAGATTAATATGATTGGACCGATCTGTTGTTTTCTTGGTCCATGCTCAATCCAATTAAATGAAGACTTAAAATAAACCCCATTCTAGTTCCCAATTTTTAGGGTTTTGGACTCAGACCAACCCACCCCATTCCAAACCCTACTCAAGAAATTATAGGGAATAAAAATTAGTAGGTACAAGACCAAGAATTGCAGCCAAACACCGATGGCATTTGGATGTGATCCACTGTGCTACGTTTAAGCTGCTTCAATGAGGTCACCATCAATTTCTCTCTCTGCATCCCACATTTGTTAGTCTCTCCAATGATTCGATTCCTTGATAGTACTATTTCACCAGTTTTTTAATGCCAGTACATGAAGGCAAACCTCCTCCCATATGATGTTAAGATTAATTCAAATAATTAAAATTAAATAAAATTAAAAAATCAAGATTTAGATTTAAATAAATAGATTATGATGAAAAGATTTATTTGAGATATGATAGATTTTTTTATTATTTTAAAAAACTTATGTTTTATCTTTTAGTCAATATAAATAGGTACCTTGGATCAATTAAAAAACACCATAGATTGGAAGTACTCTTTGTTTTCTCTATTATTCTCTTCCTCTTCTCCTTGAAATTTTATAGAAAAGCCAAAAGTGTAGTATCAGAGCTAACAATATGGTATCAGAGCTTGGTTCAAATAAGATCAATAGTATGATATTAGAGCCAAAGAAGATCAATAGGAGTATATCGATTAAAAAGAAAAGGAAAGGCTAATAGATCTAAAAAAAAAGAATATGGCAAGCATCAGAGTTTGTTCTTAATTTACTTCTTCCTATCTTTAAAGGTAATTATCAATTTTGAATTATTAAGATGAAAACCCTATTTATTTCATAAGAATTATGAAATTTGATAGAAAATGATAATGTTAAGTATAATTTACAAGATCCCAATATTACTAAAGATCAAAGAAATCAGATGAATGAGAATATACAAAAAGATATAAGAGCCCTCTATATGCTACAACAAGCAATAGATGATTCTGTATTTTTTTGAATCATGATGGCATCAATATTAATAGAAGCTTAAAAAAATATTAAAAAATATGTTTAGAGGCACAGATAAAGTAAAAAATTTTAAAACTTCAAATTTTTTAGTTTGAATTCGAAGCTCTTATGGTGAAAGATTATGAATCTATTATTGATTTCTTTTCCAAAGTATCTTTTCTTGTGAACCGATAAGATCTTACGATGAAAATCTAACAAATCAAACTATAGTAAAAAAGGTTTTACGGAGTTTATCTCCAAAATTTGATATGATTTCTACCGAAGAAGCTAAAGATACAAATATATTATCTATTGATAAATTAATGGGCTCCCTTTTAGTTCATAAACAAAAGGTAAATAGATCTTCAAAAGAAACTTCATAACATAATCAAAATAGGTAAGATGAAGGATTAAAAGAAAAATTCAGAAATCGAATGGGAGAGATCAAAATAGTAGAGGTCATGATCGAAAATGAAGGTAATAAAGAAACTCATCAATATTTTTGTTACAAAAATATTAGACATTTTAAAAAAAATTGTTGGTACAAAAATAAAAATCCAAATGTTTCTCTCAGCTCTTACTATGATCATCTTGAAAAAGATTGTTAGAATTAAAATTAAACAAATATCATAAGAAAAATAATGATGAAAAATGAGATAAAATTTTTTTTTTTATAGTATCTAATAAAGAATATTCTAGATCTATTTGGTTTTTAAATAGTGGATGTAGTAATCGTATCATAGGGGATAAAAATTTATTCCAAATGCTAGGTGATTCAATCAAATCTATAGTACAAGATCGGAAATGACAATAAGGTTGATGATGTGATATTTATTCTTAATTAGATCGGAAATGACAATAAGATCGGAAATGACAATAAAGTAGAAGAAAAAGAAATAATTATTGTGAACACTAAATTTGATAAAAAAAAAAATATTGATGATGTGATATTTATTCTTAATTTAAAATAAAATCTTATCAATATAGGATAACTTATGAGAAAAGGATATTATACTATTTCTAATGATACAAAATACTTGATTTATGATAAAAAAAATTAAAAAATTAATAGCAACTGTGAGAATGACAAAAAATAAAATGTTTCCTTTATTGTTTTCGGATTTCTCTTTACATGCTGGTACAAAGGCTATGATTATCTGAATTTTTGTTGGTCTATATAAATTATCTCATATGATAAATTTATCAAAATAAGACTAAAGTTGATGAAAGTTTTGATGAGAGCGATGGGGAGCCACAATACAAGAAGCAAAAATTTTAGATTGTATTTCATCTACCACTAGTAAACATATTATAAAGACTATAAAAAAGGAGAGTACCAATACTGATGAAGATAAGGATGATAACTTTGAAGAAAGTTTCCATGATGAATATTCAAAATGGCAATAGAAATCTCAAGTATCAAAAGCCAACAATGGTTTTAACAAATCTTCTAAGGAAAATAAAAATAAGCAACCATTAAATATTTTAAAAAATATTAAAGATGCAAAAATGATATATGCAACACTAAAGACCAGTTTGCCGATATCTTTACAAAAGTTTTGGTAAAAAAAAAATATTTTATAGACAACTTCAAATTACAACTATTTGAATTAAGGAAGTGTATTAAGATTAATTCAAACAATATAGATTAGATAAAGAAAAAAAATAAAGATTTTGATTTAAATGAATAGATTAGGATAAAAAGATTTATTTGGGATATGGTAGATTTTTTAATTGCTTTAAAAATATTATAATTTACCTATCTTTTAGACAATATAAATAGATACTATTGAATCAATCCAAAAATACTATGGATTGGATTGGAAAAACTCCTAATTTTATCTACTATTCTCTTCCCCTTATCCTCGAAGTTGTGCAAGAAAAATCAACAGAGCTACAATGCACGACAATGACAAGCATGTAGTTGCAGTGAATTCAAGAATCAAAGTTGGGCTTCAACTACATTGAGATATCACATGTGCATACCTAAATGAAAGATAGGGGAGCTTTTCGTTGTGCAGTGTCATATAGATGAAATGAGATTACATGCATTGCATGTCCCACTTCATTCATTGGTATGGACTTGAGCTTTTCTTGTGGGCGCTTTGTGCCTGCGGTTGGGAGACCATAAAGCATTTCTGATGTATTGAGTAGGGATTTTTTTTCTGCAAATGATTGTCGAAAAACACAAAATAAAGGGGAATTTTCTTTTAAACCTTACAATGTAGTAAAATCTTGATCCTCATTTATGTTTTACACATTTTCTCTCTATTATTTTCATTTGTATCGAACATTTTGACCTAAATTTCGATTAAAAGTGGTTTTTCTATGAATATAAACAAGATTAAAAAAGGATTGTAATTTTTAATAAAACTCGACATGTGGCTAATAATTAAGACTCTAAGCAACCAATTATGTTTATACATGGTATCCAATTGGCCATTGATAGTCCACTTAACCAAATGATTATGTGGCTTCATTTCATATGATGATATGATACTATATAAGCATGATATCTAAAACAGAATATTTATATTTGATGAATGTATTAAGCTTTAGTCGAGATCTAATATTACGATTTGATCTAATGAGATAATTTTATTTGGTATAAATCATCAGTCAAAATATTTAAATTAAAATTAAAATTAATGCACCCATCAAATCCTTATAAGAAAATACGTGATAAAAAAAAACTAAGCTCTGAAGAAGTCGTCAGCTCAAATACTTCTGAAAGATCATTTGATTTGTTAACTTAATATGTTTCAAATTAGTGATCAAATCAATCGATTTCAAGATGTGGATTGATGTCCATTTTAACAGTAACAAATATCTAGAAGAGTAATAAATTATTATTTGAGTTTCACATATATATATATATATATATATATATATATAAAAAAAAAAAAAATAAGACAACGATTTGTTTGCAATTTAGTTGCAGGTTGATGCAGGAAGATGATCCATCACCAACCTGGGAGAAATAATCGAGAAACTTGGGTGACTGTTGCTATCTTGCATGATATTGTCGTGTTCTCGACGTCCCATGAGTGCTTTCGAGGCCAAACAAGGATGTGAACTCAGAGATGACGGCTTTGGCACGAAGCGAGAGTAAGGACGGAATTGAGAGAGCAGAGTTCATATGCTGACAGGAGACTTGCCCTTGCAGCGAAGCAATCAAGAAAAACAGAAGCAAACAAATGGCGACCACAACAGTTCATGGTGAGGCTTGTGTACGAGAAAATGCTACAATAATATATTTCTGAAAGGAATACATGACGAGCAGATGAAAGAGCCAATTGTATTCCCTCACTGATCCTTACAATTCCCACTCGTCATCTTATCCTCACGGGATGTGGACCATGGCGTCTTTCTTTCTTTTTTGCTGCTTTGTTCTCCGAGCTAATCCTCCAGATTGTGGCTTGGTCACATCTGACCTCTATCGCTGCAATAAGGGCATAAGTCACAGCTGACTCTCACACCATCTTCTTCTTCTGTGATATGTAACAAAAGAGTATTTAGTTTTTGGATCAAATCGCAGGGGAAGAAGAGACTGTTTTGCTTCTGTCGTTTAAAGAGAGGCAATTAATTGTTGGAACCATCCACTTCTATCAGAGACAGACAGTCTCTGATCCTTTTTATTTTGAAGTGCTGTTGCTTTTATACTTTCAAGCACTGAACCAGTCATTCCTATATGCATGCATCCTTGTTCAAGCGGTAATATGCTGCATCTTAATATCCCATGTCTTGTGTTCAGTTTGCATAGTGTTCATCAAACCCAACTTTTTTGGGGTTGAAAAAGTTATCTATGGATTGTTAAAGCATTTATGATCTTTAAGATAATATTAAAATATGTCATGAGTTCTCAAATCTTATATCGATCATATCAAGCCTAAACGGATTTGCTTATTAAGTCATTTCCTAACTCCTTAAACTTGTAGGATTTGTGATCCCCAATTCAATCTTTAAAAATGATGAACAAGTCCAGTGATCCTAAAGCATCAGATTTAAGATTCAGCCGGTGGCCAACTCTGGGGCGAGACTGTCACAACTCGAATGCAGTGTTCAGGCCTCAGCCCATCTTAATCTACAGCAACAATCACCAAAGCTTGTTTAGCTACCAACGTTTGTGTCTTGTGAGATATTAATTAGGAGAGGGAGAGAATGCTCTTGTAATTAGAGAGCTTATCAGAGTATTATGATTGATTAATGAATCAGAGAGCTCAGAGTATTATGATTTATAGATATTTTGAGATTTTTTTAAATACCCTTAAACTAGTTGATATTTAGCTATTGGAAAGGATAAATTTATCTTTTCTTCATAATTTAAATTACAAAATAATCAAAATACTCTTGATTGATGTTTGATCGGGAAAATTGGTTATTTGTTACCCTCGATCCGATGATCAACGTTGGGACCAAAGGATCGATCGATTTTAATGTTGACTATTTATTTATTTATTTATTTTTAAATTTATCAGTTTGAATTGGAATCGAAATAATTGATTATGGTCTTAATTTTAGTTTTATTTCTACCTACTTAGTGTTCATCAAAACCAATTCACTCAACTAACTCTCTCTCTCTCTCTCCCTCCCCCTTTTTGGGTTTAAGAAGTTCTCCCTCTTTCTTGAAGAATGATTGCTGAAGCATATGTTGGATTTATGATGTTTAAGATGACATTAGAATATCTATTTTGAGATCTTTATTAATATATTGTAACACAAGTGATATTTTCAATTAATTTTTTAAGAACGATGATCAAGTCGCCAGTAATCCTAATGTTCTCAAGCATATGCCAAAAGCCAATGCAGCCAGTGGTCAATTCTGGGACTGAAACTGGCCAATCCTGTTCAGGCCTCAGTCCATCTTGATCTATAACAACAACAACAAGATGATTGTCATCAAAGCATGTCTAGCTGCCAACTTCTGTCGTGTAACGATGCAGGTGTATTCATTCATATTCTATGGTTCTTCAAGCCATCCCAGTCTCAGTCTTTTGATGTAGCTACACATATCGACAATAGTTTTGCCGGCAATCGTATCACAGGTAGAGAAGCTACGTTCTTGTACAGCTAGCTACCTTTCAATTTCTGAGCTGAGAGAGCGAGAGATAGATAGATAGATAGATAGAGAGGGAGGGAGATCAGGCGTAGGCCGCCGGCGACAGGCGCGGGCGCAGAAAAACTTTGAGAGGCACAGCCTTGGGAAGAGCCAGGCCAAACTTCTCGTCCATGTTGAGCTCCTCGCCGTCGGGAAGGCTCCAGTCGAAAGCGTGCACTAGCATGCCCAACAGGTACTGGACGAACACCATGCCCACCAGCTTCCCCGCGCACACCCTTCTCCCGGCCCCGAAGGGGATGAACTCGAAGTCGTTCCCCTGCGGATCGTACCTCGCGCCCTTGCCTGTGATGAAGCGGTCGGGGTCGAACACCAGCGGCTCCTCCCACACCTCCGGGTCCCGCCCGATGGCCCAGATGTTGACGAGGAGCCGGGTGTTCTTGGGGATGTAGTAGCCGTTCACCTCGCAGTCCTCGTGGGAGAAGTGGGGGAGGCTGAGAGGGGTGGACGGGTGCAGCCGCATCGCCTCCTTGCATACCGCCTGCAGGTATGCGAGCTTCGGCAGGTCGGTTTCCTCCAGCAGGCGGTCGCGGCCGACCACATCGTCCAACTCCGCCTGCGCGCGGCTGAGGATCGCCGGGTTCTTGAGCATTTCCGCCATGGCCCACTCGACGATGATGGCGGAGGTATCGGTGCCGGCCGTGAACAGGTCCTGCATCAACACAGCTTGTTATGCACACTGTTCGAGTCAGATCAACTCAGAGAAATGCATTACATGGAATGGAATCAAGAGAGCCTCAAAACAGACACCCATATGATCCAAGCTGTCAATCTTATCATATCTATCTACCCTGCCGCCAACATCGTATTGAAAACTAAGTCATTGGCTAAATCACTCCCTTACTTTCTGCTCGTTTTGCTCAATCTTGCCGGGACAAGTGTACGCAGAAGAGCCTGACTTCATTAATAGGCTAAGTATTGAACAAGACAAAAGTCGTATCAAACACTTCATTACGGCGTTGACAAGCCACTACCATCTTCATTCTTGATGTGTATACGACGAGACACAGCCGATAAGTGTCCCAGAAAGCCCAAAGAACGAGCGTGGTGACGAGGATAAAAAGAGGAATAACTTTTGTATAGGAACAAATACTAGAAGACCAAAATACGCAGCGGAATAAAATGGAAACACAATCAAACAGAACACCAAGATATACGTGGAAAACCCCTTCAATGTGAAGGGTAAAAACCACGGGGCAAACTAGAGATAATCCACTATGAGAATAATGAATATACAAATCTCAATCTCTTGCCCAAAACCCTAGCAACAACCACAAGAGAATAACTGGGATACAAGAATCACGTCACTGCCCACAATATCTAAAACCTCCCCAAGTAATCACAGCAAGAGTCTACTGTAGATTTGATCTAACCTGAGATGAGAACACTGCTAGATGATTGTGAACAGTCTCTCTGCGTTGTCCTTGTCTTCTTCCCTTTCTTTCTCTTCCTTTTCTGCCTTGATCTCCTTCTTCTCTTTGGAATCCCGTGGCCTCAAAGATCTGCCTTGTTGCTGCCTTTTTATAGCCTTAATCTGCCTCTAAAACGCAGCCACCACACCCCCTAATCTTAATTAGGGTTAGGTTAAGAGAGGGTGTGGGCTGTGGGCTTATAAAGCCCACATGGGCTGAATATGGGCCATCAGCCCAACAACCTCCCCCTTCAACCCATAAGAGAGGCTATCCCATGACTCCTCAATGTGAAGCCATGCCGACCAACTGTCGGCATATCTCCTGTCTTTCTTTTGGTAAGGTCTTCGTTAACATGTCTGCTCCGTTGTCATCTGTATGAATTTTCTGAAGCTGCAACTGCTTCTCTTCAAATACATTTCGAATCCAGTGGTATCTGACATCTATATGCTTTGACTTGGAATGAAACATTGGGTTCTTACACAAATGGATGGCACTTTGGCTGTCACAATGCACCACATAATTTTCTTGTTTCAGCCCCAATTCTTGTAAGAATTCTTTCATCCATAACATTTCTTTGCATACCTCTATAGCAGCAATATATTCTGCTTCTGTGGTGGAGAGAGCAATACACCTTTGTAACCTGGATTGCCATGACACAGCTCCCCCTGCAAAAGTAAGTACATAACCTGAAGTAGACTTCCTCGTATCTATATCTCTGGCCATATCTGCATCTGTGTAACCTGTCAACACAGGTGGTCCACCTCCAAAGCTTAAACAAACCTTAGAGCTCCCTCTGAGATATCTAAAAATCCACTTCACCGCTGCCCAGTGCTCTTTGCCTGGATTTGCAAGAAATCTGCTAGTAACACCCACTACATATGTGATGTCCGGCCTCGTACATACCATTGCATACATTAAACTTCCAACTGCTGAAGCATAAGGAACCTTTTGCATTTTCTCCTTCTCCTCATCACTTGACGGACTCTGTTCTGAGCACAACTTGAAGTGACCTGCAAGAGGAGAACCAACTGGCTTAGCATTGCTCATACTGAATCTTTCCAATACCTTCTCGATGTATTTCTCCTGTGACAACCAAATCTTCTTGTTTTTCCTGTCACGAGAAATCTGCATGCCCAGTATTTGCTTTGCTGGCCCCATGTCCTTCATTGCAAAAGACTCACTCAGTTCCTTCTTCAACCTGTCAATTTTAGACATATCTTTCCCAAGAATAAGCATGTCATCAACATAAAGTAAGAGAATAATAAAATCCTCACCAAACAATTTGATGTACACACAATGATCTGAAGCCATTCTTTTGTATCCATTTTCTGTCATAAATGAATCAAACTTTCTGTACCACTGTCTTGGAGCTTGTTTTAGCCCATACAAGCTCTTCTTCAACTTGCAGACAAAATTATCTTTACCTTTGACTTTGAAGCCTTCTGGTTGCTCCATATAAATTTCCTCCTCCAAATCACCATGAAGGAAAGCTGTCTTCACATCTAACTGCTCAACCTCCAAGTCCTGGCTAGCAGCAATACCTAAAGCAACACGAATAGAAGACATTTTAACAACAGGAGAAAAAATCTCTTCAAAGTCAATACCTTTCTTTTGACCAAAGCCTTTCACAACCAATCTAGCTTTGTACTTTGGTTGAGAACAATATTCTTGAGTCTTCAACCTAAAAACCCACTTGTTCTTCAAGGCCTTCATTCCATTTGGTAGCAGCACCAAATCATAAGTGTGGTTCTTCTGAAGAGCATCCATCTCTTCCTGCATAGCAGCTAACCACTTCTCTTTCTGCTCACTCTCAACTGCTTCCTGGTAACTCTCTGGTTCACCTGCATCAGTAAGCATCACATACTCATCTATAGAGTATCTTCTGGAAGGTTGACGTTGTCTAGAAGATCTTCTCAACTGAGGTTCTGCGGGAACTTGCTCTCCTACTTCTTCTTGCTCAACATGTCCTACAGGTAGATCAATATCAGGTTCTACACCATCTTCCTGCATATCTCCCCCATCACCCTGATATACTGGAGGAGTAACTGGGTCACAATCTGCTAATCCTTCTGCAGAAGTCTTGGCTGGTGCCTTCTTCTTCAAATCCTCAAAGGTTTGATCCTCAAAGAAGATCACATCTCTACTCCTGAACACCTTCTGCTTTTCTGGATCCCAAAGCCTGTAACCAAACTAATCATGTGAGTAACCAAGAAAAATACATTCTTTAGACTTACCATCCAGCTTGGACCTCTCATTATCTGGAACATGTGCAAATGCACGACAACCAAACACTTTCAAATGCCTGTAGGAAACATCTTTCCCTGACCATACATGCTCTGCAACATCACCATCTAGGGTTGTACATGGTGATAAGTTGATCACATCAACTACAGTCCTCAAAGCCTCATCCCAAAACCTTTTGGGTAGCTTGGCCTGTGAAAGCATACATCTGATCTTTTCCATGATGGTGCGGTTCATCCTCTCTGCAATTGCATTATGCTGAGGTGTACCAGGAACTGTCATCTCATGTTGGATTCCATGTGACCTGCAATAGTCATTAAACAATCCTGTATACTCACCACCATTATCTGATCTTATGCATTTCAATTTTCTTTCTGTCTCCCTTTCAACCCTGGCATGAAACTCTTTAAAGACATTAATAACCTGATCTTTGGTCTTCAAAGCATAGGCCCAAACTTTCCTAGAAAAATCATCTATAAAAGTGACAAAATAAAGTGCACCACTTATACCAAGAACATCAACAGATCCACCAGGAGTTTTTGTCCTCAAAGGACCACATACATCTGTATAAACACGGTCTAAGGCATGCATTTTTCTAGACAAAGCAGCACTAGCAAATGAAACTCTATGTTGTTTACCAGCTAAACAATCAATACAAGGGTTCAGATGTATACCTCTGAGATCTGGTAATACCTCTCTCTTGGAAAGAGTTTGCAGCCCCTTCTCGCTCATGTGTCCCAATCGCCTATGCCCCAACTCCATACTGAAGTCTTTCTCTGTAGCATTTAACTGCTCACCATAAGCTTTAGCCTGCAACCTGTACAAAGTATGACATTTCTTTCCATTAGCTATAACAAGAGAACCCTTACTGAGTTTCCATTGCCCTCTGTGAAATCTGCTTTCATAGTCTTCATCATCTAGTCTTCCAACTGAAATTAAATTCAGCCTCAAGTCAACCACATGTCTCACATCCTTAAGTACCAACTTGCAGCCAAGGTTGGTCTTTAAATGGATATCACCCATGCCAATGATGTCTGCTGTGCCATAGTTGCCCATCTTGACAACACCAAAGTTTCCAGACCTGTATGTAGCAAAAAACTCCCTCCGTGGTGTAGCATGATAAGAAGCACCTGTGTCAATCACCCACTCAAGATCC
This sequence comes from Musa acuminata AAA Group, assembly GCF_036884655.1. Lineage (NCBI taxonomy): Eukaryota > Viridiplantae > Streptophyta > Magnoliopsida > Zingiberales > Musaceae > Musa > Musa acuminata. The sequence continues at coordinate 38,508,495 of NC_088327.1, forward strand.
TGACACACACAAGAAAAAATATCATCAGAAGGAGACAAAATCAAATAATCACCACCCTGCACTGTAGCTGTAGTATTATCCTTTGACTCTGTAGACTCCACTTCTTTTCCCTTTTTCTTGTTCTTCTTAGGTTGCTTACATTGATTCTTGTAATGTCCTTTCTCACCACAGTTATAGCAAACAATATCTTTTCTTGATCTTGACTTGCTCCTACCCATACGTGAACTGCTTCTGGACTTTGACCTTCCTCTGTTCTCTGAGATAAGTGACTGTAAATCATTCTGAGATGTTGCTGAACTCTTTCTTCTCAACTCCTCATTCAACAAACTACTTGTTACTTGACTCATAGTGACAATACCATCTGGCGCAGAATTACTGAGGGAAACCACCAGTGTCTCCCAACTTTCTGGTAATGAACTGAGAAGTAACAATGCCTGCAACTCATCATCAAGAGACATTTTCATAGAGGATAACTGGTTAATAATACTCTGCATTTCATTCAAATGCTCAGCAATAGAAGCACCCTCTCTATATTTTAGGTTCACAAGTTTTCTGATCAAAAAAGCTTTGTTGCCAGCTGTTTTTCTCTCATAGAGACTTTCCAATTTTTTCCAAAGAGAATATGCAGAAATTTCAGTAGAAACATGGTGAAAGACACTATCATCAAGCCACTGTCTAATAAACCCAATTGTTTTTCGATCTAACCTCTTCCACTCATCATCTATCATAGTTGTAGGTTTTGCACTATCCCCTTGCAAAGGTTCATACAAATCTTTGCAATACAAGAGATCTTCCATTCTTGGTTTCCATATCATCCAATTATTTCCATTCAAACTAATCATGCGAGAAATATTACTGGCCTCCATGTTCAAATACAAAAATTAAATCACCAAAACCCCGCTCTGATACTAGTTGATGGGGATAAAAAGAGGAATAATCTTTGTATAGGAACAAATACTAGAAGACCAAAATACGCAGCGGAATAAAATGGAAACACAATCAAACAGAACACCAAGATATACGTGGAAAACCCCTTCAATGTGAAGGGTAAAAACCACGGGGCAAACTAGAGATAATCCACTATGAGAATAATGAATATACAAATCTCAATCTCTTGCCCAAAACCCAAGCAACAACCACAAGAGAATAACTGGGATACAAGGATCACGTCACTGCCCACAATATCTAAAACCTCCCCAAGTAATCACAGCAAGAGTCTACTGTAGATTTGATCTAACCTGAGATGAGAACACTGCTAGATGATTGTGAACAGTCTCTCTGCGTTGTCTCGTGGCTCCAAAGATCTGTCTTGTTGCTGCCTTTTTATAGCCTTAATCTGCCTCTAAAACTCAGTCACCACACCCCCCTAATCTTAATTAGGGTTAGGTTAAGAGGGGGTGTGAGCTGTGGGCTGATATAGGAGGAGGCCGGAATCTAGTGGTGATCATGTTGTTATGAACTCGACAAACAATGGATAATACCGTTGACCCTGGGAAACTGTTATTGAAGGTAACAAAGCAGTAATTTGAAGATATGATTCCCATCGGAAAACTTACGAAGATGAGTGCTTTAACGTTGACTTCCGAGATGGTCTCCCCGTCCTCCGTCACCTTGTTCGCCATGACCTTGTCGATGAAGTCCATCCTCCCCTGCCGCTCCCCCTTGGCCGCCTCGTGCTCCTCGAACAGCTTCGTCACCATGGCGTCGAACCTCAAGTGCACGCTCAACATCTTCTTCTGTATCCCCTGCAGGTCCATCCACGCGATCGACGGGAAGAAGTCGCCGATGTTGAACTGCGCGCCGCCGGTCAGCATGTCCACCAATATGTCCTTGAACTTGTTGGACTCCTCCCCGTGGGCGTCGAACACCCGCCTGCTCACCAAGATCAACCCGACGACGTTGGCCAGCGTGCACACCAGCACGTCCATCAGCTCCACCGGCTCGCCGGCCTCGGCCAGGCCGTGCAGGGAGCGGGCCATGCGCCGGAACTCATCCCGGCGGACGGGGGCCCAGTCGGCGAAGGCCTTGCCGCCGAGGAGGTGCAGGCTGCACATCTTGCGGAGGAGCTTCCACGTCGGGGTGTAGTCGGCCATCACCAGGTTCTGGCGCTGGTAGCTGACGTCGCGGGCGCTGATGGGGTCGGGGCGGTTGGCGAACTGGGCGTCGACGGTCTTGAGGAAGGCGCGTGCAGCGTCGGCGTTGGAGGCCACGACGCAGCCATGAGAGCCCAGCCGGAGGAACATGATGGGGCCGTAGCGCTCGGCGAGGCGGGCGAGGCTGGAGTGCGCGCTGGCCCCGACGAGGAGAAGCGAGCCGAGGATGGGGAGCCCCCGGGGGCCCGGCGGGTAGGGGAAGCGGGAAGGCGACTTGCGGAGGAAGCGGTGGAGGAGGAGGTGGACGAGGAGGCAGAGCGCGGTGGCGGCCACGAGGTAGGGATCGATCGCCATACCGCTGCCGATGGTGCAATCTATGAGAGTCTTCTCCTCGTGATGAAGCCCGGAAGTGCTACAAATAGCCGCTAAGAGAGTAAAAAAATGTGAACATCAATTTTTTACTTTTCTGCGCTCATAGCAATCTTTAACATTAAACTATACAAGAAATAAAATGTACAGAAATGAAACGAAAGCTATAAAACTTTGTTCAAAATACGATCACGTTTTCGTTGGTAGGTTTATGTTAACCGCAGGACGAAACAATCATAAAAAGGATGAAGAGGTGCCAGTCTGTTCTCTAAATCAATCCTCGATCCAGATTGCCAGTGTTAATGTATCAAAAAGCATGTAAGTTAAAATCAATTGTTATTTCTATGATTCAGTTCAACATGAAAGACAAATTTTGCTTCATCCATAAGAAATGGTCTAAAAGAAAAAGGTTTGGTCGTTTTCATTCTCTTTTTTTTTTTATTTCACATAACATGGTGGAAGTAAATGGAAAAAGGTGAAAATGATTGTGCTGAATTTGTGATGGAAACTCTCTCTCTCTCTCTCTCTCTCTCTCTCTCTCTCAATGGGATGAAAACATGGAGGAGGATAAGACGAGATGCAGTAGATAAAGGAAGTTGAAACTTTTGCTGGACAATCAAATGAATCCATTTTGCAAACCTAGTGAATGGCACCCCCTAAGAATGCACAACAGTTGTGATTTAACTGTAGGAAAGCAGAAGAGAGACGAAGAACAGCAACAAACATGGCAGATTTGGTGGGAACGGGAGCAGATTGCTGTGACTTGTTGGCATTTAGCATCTGTTCCATGTTATCTTGCTGATTCCATGTTTCAACCAGATCTGTAACACCCGAGTGAATCAACTCAACACTTCCCCACACAGCCTTCTCCTAAACAATGCTTTGACTGACATCAGGCTGGCATAAGGAATGAAACAGATGTGGCATCTGAAAGCTACAGTTCATCTACTCTCTTATGTTGCCTCTGAAAGCTACACTTTTTTTTAATGAAACTTCCAAGTTTGAATTGATCGACACCCAATACAGGAGGCTTCAGAAAAATCATGAACTACCCAAATCAAACAAACGGGTGTTACTTCTTGAGGTCCATAATTGCTGTGGGATTTGTTGAAACAGATAGGGATGTTAAGGTCCACGAAAAGAAGTCCCGAAAAGTTCAATCGCATGTATAGCACCACTTCTTTGACTATTTTTACGTTTGATGATGTTTATGTATTCACACTGTTCTTGTTGAGATTATTTGTGCTGCTATAAGGTTAAGGCTCCATGAACTAATAATCCAAGATGAGAAACAAATATAATTCAATTGTAAGAATCAAAATGTTCTATCATACTATCTGACTTTACAGTGACCTTCAATAATTTGATCAAAACCAAAAGTGATAGCCCTCGAGCGAGCTATTATAATATAGTTAGCGAAGAGTAAGTCTTGTTATAGCTATATAATAAGATCATTTAGTCTTATATTAATTAAGGAGTAGGGACTCATAAATCCATTGAATCTTCTTTACCCTTAAAAATTCTTTTTAGAGTTAATGTACTCTAAAAAGTAAAATCGTATGGTACACTCATATGTCCAAAATGGATAATTCCCCAAAAGTCCAATCGCATGTATAGCACCACTTCTTTGACTATTTCTACGTTTGATGATGTTTATGTATTCACACTGTTCTTGTTGAGATTATCTGTGATGTTATAAGGTTAAGGCTCCATGAACTAATAATCCAAGATGAGAAACAAATTTAATCCAATTGAAAGAATCAAAATGCTCTATCATGCTATCTAACTTATAATATAGTTAGCGAAGAGTAAGTCTTGTTATAGCTATATAATAAGATTATTTAGTCTTATATTAATTAAGGAGTAGGGACTCATAAATCCATTGAATCTTCTTTACCCTTAAAAATTCTTTTTAGAGTTAATGTGCTCTAAAAAGTAAAATCGTATGGGTACACTCATATGTCCAAAATGGATAATTCCCAAAAAGTTCAATCGCATATATAGCACCACTTCTTTGACTATTTTTACGTTTGATGATGTTTATGTATTTACATTGTTCTTGTTGAGATTATTTGTGCTGCTATAAGGTTAAAGCTCCATGAACTAATAATCCAAGATGAGAAACAAATATGCAGGAATCCAATTGAAAGAATCAAAACGCTCTATCATGCTATCTGACTTCACAGTGGCCTTTATTAATTTGATCAAAACCAAAAGTGATGGCCCTCGAGCGAGCTATTATAATATAGTTAAAGCGAAGAGTAAGTCTTGTTATAGCTATATAATAAGATCATTTAGTCTTATATTAATTAAGGAGTAGGGGCTCATAAGTCCGTTGAATCTTCTTTATCCTTAAAATTTCTTTTTAGAGTTAATGTGCTCTAAAAAGTAAAATCGTATGGAAACACTCATATGTCCAAAATGGATAATTCAACGCAAGCCCAATGACCGCTAAGTGATTTATCACCATTAAGAGTCTTCCCTGACCTCTTCTAATATATGTATGAATAGTATCTGTAAGCGCTTAATGGAATTATTCTACTTTTAGTGAAGCGAGTTAACTAAAATCTAAAGATGCATTTTAATGTAATAATATTTGCCTTAAAGGACGACAATGATGTCATGACAACTTGTACTTGATTTAGAAAGGATAAAGGACATTGCTCTCTTAGAAATTGATTGATTGACATTGAAAAACTCTAGTAGATGCATTTATTCTAATTGATCTTGGAAAACTAAATGTAAATAAGTTAAACTTTTATTAGAAATTCTTATAAAAGAAATTTTAATGATTTGTATACTCTTCTACTTTTAGAGATTCAGTTGTTTTTTATTTTTCTTTCCGCTCATTATATACACTTAGTTTTCTTCTAATATACTCTTCTAGAATGAGGAGTCATGTCTCATAATTTGAGAATCAAATGTGAAATATTCATGGTATGATGCGTCATCTTCTCTATAATGATGATGTTATTGTTGTGATGCAAATCAATACTTAGCGGAGCTAAATATGCTGTAAATATGAAATTGTACCATACATAATGGAGGTTAATTTGCACCAAATATGCAATCAAAACAAGATTGGAGATAATATTAGAGAAGCAGGAAGAAGAATCAAGTAACTGTTTCAGTTGTTATATTTGAGAAAACTCTAAAATGTAATAGGGAATTAAAATGTAATCATCTGTAACATCTACAATATTCTTACACCAAAAGGTTCCCCACAGTTCATCTAACGTAAATGAATATATAAAAGAATCAGTAATACTTGACATAACATGTTCTTTCTTTTCTTACACTCTATATACAATGTGATGTAGAGAGAGATTGCATTACGTTCCCTGTGGATTAGAAAAATCGATGTGGCTTGGACTGCATGCTATGTCATCGTTACGTAATAAAGAGGAGCTGTGTCATCATCCGTAGAAATTTCAAGAGCTTCTTGTCGACAGTCCAATCGATCACCAGCGGTTTTGCTCGTCTACCTCAATAGTCTCAAGGTTTTCTAGTTGCGGACATCACGGAGTTGAATTTCTATTGTATCTCTGAATAGTCAACTGACTTTGCATACAACTTTTCCAAGATCAGACTTTTCTACGTCAAGACTCGAGAGTTTGACTTTATGGATGTAAGCAGCATAGCGAGATCTTTAGGTTACACGAATTCAGGTAAGTCGAAGCAACTTCCAACAGCAGCCTAAAAACTGAAGAACTATATGATATTTTGCATCTGGTGCAGGTGCTGATCATAATATAGGAGCTTTGTGCATGGATCCTAGTTTTGGTTTGTATCTGCACTGCATAAACTAAAAGCTAGATGACAGTGAGGGCAGACAAGTCGAAATGACACCTCCGAGATATGTAATCTTTTCTTGACATCACTGCTTGCTTCTGTGTTCCACGATGCCTTGTTTTCTTGTCCATGGAAAGTTTTGCTAGCTCATCACGCTGTATTCATGCAATTGACGTCCTCTTTTTGAAGATGAAAGCTCTTCTTCCTCCGAACTATTCGATTGTGGAGAGAAAAAGAAGAGTGGTGAGGCTTTTGTCAAAATAGATAAAAAGATAAACCCTTTTTACATGTTAGTTCGATGTTGTATGCTGTAGTCACTACAAGATTTACGACTCCAATTTCTACTCGTTATGAAACCTATTTGAATCACAAATATAAAAATTATGCGCATGTAAAAGGATCAGAACTTCGGTGTCCCTACCAATGTTTAGGGTTTGTCATGATTATTGATACAATTGTTTAAAACACTCACCAACAAGACAACATGGACGTGAATCAAAAGATCAAGATGAGAAGGTCAACCTCTTCTCGAACAACCAGGGCGACTATTGTCACCCTATTATCTTCATGCTATACATATATATATTCCAAAGACTATTACGTAGAAACCGATAAGCATAACGAATGAGATTTTCCTAACTGCATAGCATATGAGATTTCTTCAACCCTGTTGTACAGAGTCTTCGAGTCTATTTCCATGCTTCAGTGCATAATGCTGGAATGTAGTTCCTGCAATATATCAACAGTTTCACAGTAAAAGATATCTAGAAACAATTAAGCAGCCGTAACCCAAAAAGACACATGAAGCATCAAACATTCAGAAGATTTATTACCATTTGTATGTGCAATGTCACCCTACTCCATGCTCAACATACTGATGTTATTTTTAGAATTTGAAAAAATATATATATATTTTTTAAAATAGAAGTATTAAAACTTCAAAAAAATTTGTACAATCAATAAAGTGATATCATCTATGAACATGAAAACAGAATGGCACTTCATGATTGTCCCTAGACATTCATGTGACCGAATACAATGTACCAATTTAAAAATTAAAAGTATTGAATTTTGAAATAATTTCATACAACCAATGAAGTGATAGCATCTACAATCCCTTAAAAAGATTTTTTACTTTACAATTGTTAAAACCTGTTTTCGGGTAAATAATCAGTATTTAAACTAAGAATTAATGTATGCTTATCATAAAAAAAAAAAGAAGATAAACTATTTTCTTAATCCAACTTTACCATCTATGAATGTGCTAGCTAGTTTGATTGGTAAATATATTGTCAAATCACTGCAAAGTATTAAAATCAAATCCTCAAAATCTGTCTTTCTGCCTCTTACCCAAGTGTTCACTAGTTTACTTGGGATTTTATTGAACCAACTTGTCCCCTCCTCCAGACTAACTATTAGTTGAAACTTTAATTTGCATTGATATATTTTAAGAGTTATTATGATAACAATATTGTGATTAATCTCATAGGCAACTTTTGCATGCACTAAAATTTAAATGCTAATTAAAAGAGAAAGCTTTGCTACCTTCCATAATTGTTGATTCTGGAATGCGTGACACTTAGATGCCTTCCCTCCTCTTTTTTTTTTTTGTGAATTGTTTCTCCAAGATTGGACATTTCAGAATCATTAAGGATCGGAGGCCGGAGAGATACTGCCACAAATCTTGGGGTAATGATTTAAGCTTCGGGCAAACCTCGATATGCACCCGATGAAGCATCGTGAGTTGTTGTAGTTCAAGCGGCAAGGACAGTAGGTTTGGACAATCATCAATTAATAAACTCTCGAGAGAGGTGAGCTGACCAATGTCTTCTGTTAATGAAGTTAGACCTATGCAATCAAGAATATTGAGTCTTTTGAGGGACGTGGGGCACCTAGGCATTTTTCTCAATCTCCCACATTCAATGATGCAAAGATCTTCTAGCTCCGGTGGGAGTCCAATTGGTATTGTTGTTGATGATGATGGAAGTGCAGGCGAGAAATCAATCAGGTTGCCACAATCCATTGCAACTAATGATTTCAAGGACTTCAAGCCTTGAAACTCCTCAGGGAACGTCCTCAGATCTTCACAAGAATCGATTGTCAGAGTGTGAATGGAGACGAGGCTTTTCCAAAACATGGACCGCCTTCATGAGAACAACCAATCGCAGTTAACAGCATTCAATCGTCGAAGCCCTATACTCCATGATGCCTTCGTGTCCTCTCCCTGTATCTCGATCTCGTTGCGTCCAACGATACGTAATTCTTCAAGGAACTGTAGATCACGAGGAAAGGTAAAACGTGTCTCGCCATCTACAGTTGCACTATCAGCGTAAATCAAGAGGACGGCTAATGTGCTCAGGTTCTCAATCGATCCCAACAACATCCTGTTGCCGCTCGGCATACCCAGAAATTTGAGGGAAGGCAACCGTGGCATTGATCCCAACTTCGAGCACTCTGAGATTCTTAGCTCAACAAGGTGCGGGAAGCACTTCCCCTCCTCCACTGCTCCGCCACCCTCCACCTCCCACCATTGCTCCAAGCTTGGCATCCCCTCCAGAACCAGCCTTTTCAATGCCGGGAATGTTTGTTCTCTGCAATCACCTCCACCTTCACCACGGATGATATGCTTCAGGGAATCCATATGTTTTAAACATAGCACCTCGAGCGAGGGCAGCAGCCAAAACGAAGGGAGATGATGGCAATTTCTGCATCCACCGAGATGAATCTCCACCAGCAGCTGGTACCGACTCAACAATTGCTCATCTGATGACCACGTCGGAAACCTGACTCCTCCGTAGCCCCAGATCGATAAGACCTTTATGCCGTCGGGTGGTGCCAGTGCTTCCAATAACGCCTCGCTATTCTCAGCTCTCGTCTCAACATTCTCGGAAAGTGATTCTTCCTCGGTCCATTCGACAACTCCCCAACATAGTGCCAAAGAGTGTAGGTCTCGTTTAGAATGGAGATTAGCTTCTCTTGCATTTGCAGCATCTCTCACTTTTCCCAGGCCATATATCTCTAGTTTGCCTGAAAGGTTTAACTCCTTTAGCTGTCCTATTCCTCTCCCAGCACCAACACCCACGATGTATTTTGACAATGTGTGCAAGCAGCTTAATCTCCCCTGAGATGGCCTTCGGGCATGTCCCTCAGCTCCGTACATTCATCGAGAAAGAGATGCCTGAGATTACTCATTTTCTTCATCTTACTTGGTAACTTACGTAGCTGTCGACATCCAGAAAGCTTCAACGTCTGCAAGTTGAGCAGCGTGGTGATAGCTTCAGGTAACTCCGCTATTTTAGAGTAAGAAATGTCCAGGAATCTGACATGCTTGAGATGTTGTGCTAGATTTAGCTGTAAGCATAAAAATCTGTAATTATGCTAAGTCAATAATGCGGAATTAACCTATATGCCAGGATTTGAAATCAATACATAGATCAAATTATACGATGCGTACCTTTTGAAGCCATCCTTTGATCTGCTCAGCACCGTGATCAAGATTGCTGCAGGCTCCGTCTTTAATCCGATTGCGCTGCGGAATCTGCAGGGAGTGCGAAGAGTAGACCCTTTCTCCTCTCTTCCTATCCGATCACTCAAATTGATGGATTTGGGGAGAGAGTTTTGGGGAGAGAGTCGAGGAGAATAACTAAATTCCTCAACGGAGAGATGCGACGTTATAACGCTCTAACACCCTTTCTCAGAAGATTTCCTCCCATCAAGGATATCTCCGAGGAATCGTTCCGTAATGGACTTGGCTAAAATATCGCAACGGAACCCAATTCTATTATATATCTTATTCAATAAAAACGCCACATATTCTAACATTCTCCCACTTGGCCCATTAATTGATAAGATATAAAAGAGATACAAAATCAAAACAAACAAAACAAAATTTGTTTGAAAACAATTTTATCTAATTGGATTCCAAAAAATTTTGAAAAGCATTTTATACATGGCCATGTTTTAAAAATAAGCCAATAAGTCCAATAATCACAATAATACTATATTAAGTCCAACTATCAATGCGAGTCATAACGGTTGTATTTCATCAATGTCATACTCCCTTCTATGTACCACAACATTGTTAGTCTTTCCTAACATAGTCCATAATGACCCCTGTAATTTGTCTTGTCAAGACAATCTTGTTATTACATTCAACCATAATATGCATAAACATAAATGTAAACAGGATAGCAGAAACAGATAACTTTAATTAAGTTAAAATGTCAATAATAGCATCCACATAAACATGCATCACCATATCCTTTATGACTTGCTCACAAGCCCCATTCTAAGAACATGTTCTTTGAATATTTTGCACTATAAGGCTTTTGTCAATGGATCAGCAATCATCATAGTGGTGCTCAAGTTCTCAATTGACACTTGCTGTTTCTGGACTCTTTCTCTAACCACCAAGTACTTTAACTCAATGTGCTTGGAACCACTAGAGTACTTGTCATTCTTAGAGAAGAAAACTGCTACGGTGTTATCACAAAATATCTTCAGCGGCTTGGTAATTGAGTCGACCACACCAAGTCCTGAGATAAAATTTCGCAGCCATAAAGCTTGATTTGTGGCCTCAAAGCATGCCACAAATTCAGCTTCCATTGTTGATGATGCAATAAGCGATTGCTTTGCACTTTTCCAAGAGATTGCCCCACCAGCTAACATAAATACAAATCCTGAAGTGAACTTCCTGCTGTCGAGGCAATTTGCAAAATCAGCATCTGAATATCCAGTTACTTCAAGCTGATCAGATCTCCTGTATGTGAGCATATAATCTTTTGTCCCTTGTAGATATCTCATTACTTTCTTTGCAGCTTTCCAATGTTCCATTCCTGGGTTGCTTTGATATCTACCCAGCATTGCAACTGCAAAACTGATATCTGGTCTTGTACAAGTTTGAGCATATAGTAGACTTCCAACTACGCATCCATAAGGAATATTCTTCATTTGATTCTTTTCTAAGTCATTTCTAGGGCACTGGTTTTGACTGAATTTTTCACCTTTAGTAATAGGCACATCATTGGTTGAGCAAAGCTGCATATTAAATCTCTCCAAGATACGATCAATATATCCTTTTTGAGACAATCCTAATAATCCTTGAGATCTATCCCTGAATATCTCAATGCCAATGACATAGGATGCCTCATTCATATCAACCATCTTAAAGTTCTTGTTGAGAAATATCTTGGTTTCGTGCAATAAACCAAGATCACTACTGGCAAGTAAAATATCATCCACATATAAGACCAATATAATAAACTTGCTCCCACTTACCTTCAGGTATATACACTGATCAACAGTGTTTTCCTTAAATCCGAAGGAAGTAATGGTATTATGAAACTTTATATACCATTGTCTGGAAACTTGTTTAAGGCCATAAATGGATTTCTTAAGTTTACAAGCCCAACTTTCTTTTCCCTTTTCTATGAATCCTTCAGGTTGTTCCATATAGATTTCCTCATCCAGATCCCCGTTCAGAAATACCGTTTTCACATCCATCTGATGCAACTCAAGATCATAATGAGCTACTAATGCCATAACGATTCTTAATGAGTCCTTTTTAGAAACAGGAGAAAAAGTCTCATTATAGTCGATGCATTCCTTCTGAGAAAAACCTTTGGCCACAAGTCTGGCTTTATATCGTTCGATATTGCCCGTTGAGTCGCGTTTTGTCTTAAAGACCCATTTACAACCGACTCTTTTACAATCATTGGGCAATTCAACGAGATCCCAGACATCATTCTGTACCATTGATTTTAACTCTTCTTTCATTGCATCATACCATTTTTCAGAATCGTTACTTTCTATGGCTTGTGAAAACGATAAGGGGTCTCTTTTTATTCCTATATCATAATCTGATTCTTGTAGATATACAACATAATCATCAGAAATGGCATGTTTCCTTTTCCTTTGAGATCTTCTCAAATCTGCCAATTGTGATTGTTCTACAAGATCATCAGCGGCGACATCAACATCATGTGAGAGTTCTTGGATGTTATTTTGTTGTTCACCCTCATCAATACTCTCATTGATTTGAGGAACAACAATCTCTCGGACAGGAGATGATATGGGAGAATTAACCTGAATCTCCTCAATATCAAAATTAATCCTTCGAGATTTTTCACTCCCATTAATTTCGCCATTTTCTAGGAATTTTGCATTACCAGATTCTACTATTCTCATACTATGATTAGGGCAATAAAATCTGTATCCCTTGGATTTTTCTGGATAACCAATAAAATATCCTGAAATAGTTCTTGGCTCCAATTTCTTTTCATGTGGATTGAATACTCTTATCTCTGCAGGACACCCCCATATATGTAGATGTCTCAGACTGGGTTTCCTACCAGTCCATAACTCAAAAGGAGTCGATGAAACTGACTTGCTAGGAACCCTGTTCAAGATGTACATAGCTGTCCTAAGAGCTTCACCCCACATCGACTCAGGTACAGAGGAGTAACTCATCATGCTCCTAACCATATCCATCAGAGTACGATTTCGCCTTTCAGCAACACCGTTCTGCTGTGGCACACCTGGTAATGCATATTGAGCACAAATACCCCGTTGTTCTAGGAATCTAGCAAAAGGACCAATATTCTGACTAGATCCATCATATCTGCCATAAAATTCACCACCTCTATCAGATCTGACAATTTTAACTTTTCTATCTAATTGTCTCTCAACCTCATTTATGTATACTTCAAGAGTATCAACGGCTTGAGACTTTTCATGTATTAGATAAACTTTGCCATATCTGGACAGATCATCTATAAATGTGATGAAATATTTTTCTCCACTAAAACAAGGAATATGGAGTGGTCCGCAGATATCAGTATGAATAATCTCAAGGAGTTCTTTACTTCTTGTGGCATTTTTCTTTATTTGTTTAGTTTGCTTTCCCTTAATGCAATATATACAAATATCAAAACCAGTGAAGTCTAAATGTTCCAAAATATTATCCTTCACTAATCTTTCAATTCTTTCCTTGGAGATATGCCCCAATCGTCTATGCTACAATATGGAAGATCTTTCATTATTGAAACTATGTTTAATCCAACATTTGATTGCAGGGTCATTAGTGTCTTTGCAAACTCAAGATCCAAATTAATTCTGTACAAACCATCACACAGAATTCCAGAACCAACTTTTATTGAATCGTAAAATATGCTGAGTTTGCCACTACCAAAAGAAATACAATATCCCAACTCATCAATTCTAGAAAGAGAAATCAAATTTCTAGAAATTGTAGGGACATAACATGTGTCAACAAGATCCATCAAGTGACCCGTCTCTAAGCGTAGACGATAAGTTCCCATTGATATCACTTTCGCTTTAAGACGATTTCCCATAATAATGAATCTTTCATGTTCTTTTGGTTTCCGAATTGAAAGGAATCCCTGCATGTTATTTGTAACATGAGTTGAAGCACCGGAATCTATCCACCAAGTGTTAGAAGGAACTTCTGTAATGTTTGATTCGAAACATACAAAGGTCGAGTTAATACCTTTCTTTTTGAACCAAGTCTTGCGTTTAATGCAATCCTTCTTCACATGTCCTTTCTTGCCACAAAAGAAGCACTTTACAGTAAAGGCTTTCTTTTCATTAGTCTGTTTAACATTTCCAGACTTAGCAAATCTCTTTGATGGATGATGCTTCAACTTTCTTTTCTTATTACCTCCTCCTTAAGTAGTCGTCATAACATTATATGAATTTTCCTGCCTTAATCTCAATTCTTTCTGAACACACATGCTAGTCAACTCATTCAAGTTCCACTTATCCTTATTTGTATTATAGTGAATCTTGAATGGGCCAAACTGAGAAGGAAGAGAATTAAGAATAAATTGCACGAGGAAAGATTCATCAACATTCATGCCTAATGTTTTAAGTTTTGCAGCTTTGTCGGCCATATTGAGGATATGATCCTGAATTCCTCGAGTACCATCATACTGAGCCGTAGTCAGTTCTTTCATCAATGTGCCAGCCAATGACTTATCAGCAGATTTAAATCTGTCTTCAATAACTTTTAAATATTCCTTTGCGCTAGTTGCAATCGGTAATGAAGTCTTTATGTTATTTGCAATTGTCATTCTTATGAACATTAAACTAAGCCTATCAGATCTTTCCCAAGCCTTCATTTCATTTAACTTGTTCTGCAGTACTTGCTAGTCATAGGTGCCCAGCAAGCCAATCACGTGAGTGATGGCACGTGTGACTTGATATATAATCTTTTTGCTTATTATATTTTGGCGTATATCACTTTATAACTATTGCATAAATGCATATATATTGTGATGTCCTTGGATTTGTGCAATGGGAATCGGATCATGATGAGATCACGATAATGAGATCGATTCACCTTTAAACACATATCCTAAATAATCCCGGTCATAGGTTACTCGAGAGGGACATCGTGATAACCGGATAGACTGGTGTGCTGTATACCCGTCCATATGATGGATGCAGCTGGTCTCATAGCTGCTCGTGTAGGGACACTAGGGATACAGTACAGGTGCTCATTGGAGAATGAGTTCACTGATTGATCCGCTTACGGAATGCTGGATGGTTGATGATGCCTTATTGTCAGACAACGATTCCGTAGTCCTAGTGGTGTATCTGGTTCTTAGACTTGAGACACCAAGGATGTCCTGTATGAGTGCTCCACTCTTTGATACCAGACTTATAGGTTTGGTTGTTCCCAGATCTAGTACAGCTGGTCATTGGGAGTGGTAGTCGACCTTACGAGGGCTATTGAGTGTCGATAGAGGATCATCCACTCTCGGTATCATAAGAGGAATATCCCATGTGTTCTTGCTCAGACAAATCCCTGGCCAGGGTCATTCGGGTTGAGAGAGAAAGAGTTCTCCGGGAGAATCCGATTAGAGCGAGACTCGAGTAGAAACCGTATGGGTCTGACAGCACCATGCTCGATATACGGTCTCTGGGATATTAGATGGATGAGGGACTATAGGTACATGGTAACTGAGGACAGACAGGTCCAATGGATTGGATTCCCCTGTATCGTCTGGGGACTACGGCGTAGTGGCCTAGTACTTCCGTAGTCGATGAGTCGAGTGAATTATTACAGAGATAATAATTCACTGAGTTAGAAGGAGTTCTGACAGGTATGACTCACGGCCAGCTCGATATTGGGCCTAGAGGGTCACACACATATGGTAGGCATTGCGATGAGTAGAGGTTCGGATATGAGATATCCGACGGAGCCCTTGTCTTATTGGATGCAGATCCAATACCCACTAGGGAAAGGACCCATTAGGGTTTTGACACGGGATCTCTATAAATAGGAGGGATTCACAGCCTCATAGGCTAGAGTCTTTGCTTGCCCTTCCTATTCTCCTCTCCCTCTCCCCCTCAGAGTAGGCCTGGAGTTTTGAGGAGCGTCGTCGCAACCCTGCTGTGTGGATCACCGCTAGAGAGGAGGACGCTTGACCTCCTTCACCCTCTCCTAAGGATCTGCAAGGAAACAGAGATATACGATCTCCCTAGGTAACACAATCTCTATACGCAGTTTTGTGTTTTTGCGGATTTTGCGCACCAATCTTCGCACGACGATGAACATCTTTTTGGGAATCGGGGATTTTTGTTTTCTTGTTCTTCCGCTGCGCATATGATGTCGCCCCCCCTATGATTTCCCAACAGTGGTATCAGAGCCAGGTTGTTCGTGCGAATGATTGGTTTTTGAACTGCGTGTGTTGTGTTTAGGAAGAATATTGACGTCAAAATCGTTGACGCAAAAGCAAGGAAGGGCAGCAACAGTTGCTGCCCTCGATCTGCATGCCTGCAGCCAGCCGCAACCAGGCAGCACAGCGCCGGCGCATGCGCAAGCGCTGTGCCTGCAGCAGCCGGCCGGCGGTCTGCTTGCAGCAGGCTTGCGGCCGGCGGGGCTGGCAGCCCGCTCGGTAGAAGCGCCTGCGGCCACTGAGCCCGCGGGCAGAGGCGCCGCGGGGCAGCAGCGCGGGCTGAGGCACCGCAGGGCAGCGGCGCCTGTGGCCGCTGCTCCCACGGGCAAAAACCCTGCAGGGGCTGCCGCCAGCGAGACAGCACCACCTGCGGGCGCTGACTCGCGGGCAGAACCGCCCGCGAAGGCGGCGACGCCCGCGGGGGCGCCCACCTGCAGCGGCAGCGACCCCAGCGGGCGTGCCACCTGCAGGCGACGGCAGTGCCCTCGCCCTCGCCGCACAGGCCGCCGCCAGCAGGGTGGCGGCGGCGGCGGCGCAGCAGCAAGGGGGAGAAGGGCATTAGGGTTTTCTGGGCAAAAAGACAGTTTTGCCCCCTCGGAATTTGAGAAATTCCAGTTTCTGTCTTTTGTCCAAATTATGAAAATACCCTTAGGAATTGAGAAATTCCCTATATATCCCTGATTTCAGAAAATATTAATTAATTAAAAGGTTTAGTTGATTATTATTTTTATTATTATCTAGTAGTCCTACATGATGATAATTATTTATACATGTGATGTATGATGAGTGGACGGATGATCATGGACCGTGTGATGTGTGTACTTGTGATTATTATTATTGAGGTCTGCGAACCTCCATTATATTTCTCGTTTATTGTCGGGCCTGCGTGCCTATGATTAAGTTGTAATCACATGAGGAGGCGCAGCGGGAGCGTGGAAGCCATAGCGGGACCCACGAGACGGACGATCGTGATGCATGGAGATGCATCAAGATGTCGACGGAACCGACGAGGACGAGATGGACGATCACAAGGCATGGAGATGCACCGTTGCACACATAGATCTTGATGTGAGTGATTAGGCCTACTGGCTCGGGCCTAATCATATTAGGTTGTGGTCCATGATCATCTGGTGTGATTGCTTATACACATACTAGATATGTATATATATTTGCATGCGATGTAGATATATATTAAATATGTATATGTGTGACATGTCATATTAGGAGACCAAATCATAGAAACATCTCTCGATAAAATTAAGTCGGTAAACGTGAGGCAATTAGATTGACCCACGTGGCCTTCCATCGTTATGAGTAGGAACCGAATCCCGGTGTAGGTTGAGTTGGTCGAGTCCCTCGAGACTCACCTATATCGCGATTCGCTATCTTGCTTACGACATAGAGATGTCACCGGTGACCTGAGGGCATGATATGCTTGGTCGAGTCCCTCGAGGGTATATCATCAAATCAGACTCATCTTGTAACGAAGGTGTTGACTTAACCGAGCATCATGGTTGGTCGAGTCCCTCGAGGCCATGGTGATTCGGAGGCCGAACAGGACGGGAATCACAAGGAGTTGTGATCGGCAAGAGTTGTCTACCTTTTAGGCTTAGTGTGATTGGTCGAGTCCCTCGAGGTTACACTAAGACGCTGATTGGATCCTGATCCCCACTAGAAGTCTGCCGGAGACTTCCGTTTCACGTGCTGAGGGTATCGCGTGACTCGTTAGTAAAATAGTGGGAGCATATTAAGATAGAAGTCCATATCTTGATAGTTTATTTCTTGCAAAATCTGCATGTTATTCATTTTTGCTACATCTTTATTTTCAAAAATGTCGCTTTCAAATCCCTTACGTGGCATACTTGATGTCAACCGCCTCACTGGTCCAAATTATACGGATTGGCTCCGTAACTTGAGAATTGTTCTCACAGCGGAGAAAATCGTGTACGTCCTTGATACAGTGATGCCTACGCCCGAAGAAGGGGCAAGCGAGGATGAGATCGCTCGCTACGTGAAGTACATTGATGACTCCACTCTTGCTCAGTGCTATATGTTGGGCTCTATGACTCCAGAGTTACAGAGACAACATGAAAAGATGGATGCCAGATCCATTCTCCTACATGTCCGTAAATTGTTTGAGGAACAGGGAAGGACTCAACGATATGAGATATCCAAGAGCCTTTTCCGCGCTAGGATGACTGAAGGGACACCGGTTCAGAACCATGTCCTAAAGATGATTGAGTGGATAGAGAAACTCACAAGTCTAGGAATGGTCCTAGAGGATAACTTGTGTGTGGACATTGTGCTTCAGTCCCTACCAGATTCCTTTTCACAGTTCATAATGAACTTTAATATGAACAAGCTTGAGGTGACTCTCCCAGAGCTCCTCAATATGTTGAGGGAGGCAGAGAGTACTATTAAGAAAGAGAAGCCAGTTCTCTACACTGGTGAGACCAGAAAGAAAAGGAAAGCAGAAAGGTCCCTTAAGAAGGGAAAGGGCAAGGGCAAACAAGGTAAAGCAAAGGTTGCTAAGAAAGACCCAACAAAGGACAAAGGCCAGTGCTTCCACTGTGATAAAGATGGGCACTGGAAGAGAAACTGCAAAGAGTACCTTGCAGAAAGGGCGAAACAAAAGCTTGATGAAGCTTCAGGTACATTCATGATCAGTCTCCATTTGTCAGACTCTTATGATAACACATGGGTATTAGATACCGGTAGTGCTTATCATATATGCAATTCGTTGCAGGTTCTGGCAAGGCCTAGGAGACTAGAGAGAGGCGAGATGGACCTCAAGATGGGTAATGGAGCAAAAGTTGTTGTATTAGCTGTTGGCGAGGTCGCCCTACATCTGCCTAGTGGAGCTTTTATTGCATTAGATGCATGTTATTTTGTTCCTTCTATTATCAAAAACATTATCTCCATTTCATGTTTAACAGTTAGTGGATATAAATTTGTTTTTGAGAACAATGGTTGTTCGATATTATTAGATGATAAGATCATCACGAAAGGAACATTGCATAATGGTTTATTTATGTTAGACACCACTCCACATATCATGAATATAAATGTGTCCAAAAGGAAACGAGATGAGTTGAACAGTGCATACCTGTGGCATAGTAGGCTAGGTCACATCCATGAAAGAAGGATTCAAAAGTTGCTAAATGATGGATATCTAGATCCATTCGACCATGTGTCATATGCAACTTGTGAGCCTTGCATTCGTGGAAAACTGACCAACTCTCCATTTAGTGGAACTGGAGAGAGAGCCACTGAGTTGTTGGAACTCATACATAGTGATGTATGTGGACCCATGTCAACTCATGCCATTGGAGGTTACTCCTACTTCATTACATTTACTGATGATTTCTCAAGGTATGGATATGTGTACTTAATGAAGTACAAGTCCGAGGCCTTTGAGAAATTCAGAGAGTATAAGAATGAGGTGGAGAACCAAACTGGAAAGAGTATCAAAACTCTTCGATCAGATCGAGGAGGTGAGTACTTAAGTACAGAGTTTACTCACTTCCTCAAGGACCATGGGATATTATCCCAATGGACACCTCCTTATACACCTCAGCTCAATGGTGTCTCTGAAAGGAGAAATCGTACATTATTAGATATGGTACGGTCCATGATGAGTTTCGCTGACCTACCCATCTCATTCTGGGGATATGCCCTAGAAACCGCAGCTTACCTTCTGAACAGAGTTCCAACTAAGTCGGTGGTGTCTACACCATATGAGATATGAAAAGGGAAGAAGCCTGATCTTAAAGTAGTTAAGATTTGGGGCTGCTCTGCCCATGTTAAAAGACACAACCTCGATAAGTTAGAATCAAGGACAGGGCGATGTAAATTTGTGGGATACCCCAAGGAAACTTGTGGGTATTACTTCTATCATCTCGAGGACCAAAAGGTCTTTGTAGCTAAGAGAGCAGTGTTCCTTGAGAAGGAACACATTCTTGGCGGAGACAGTGGGAGAATGATAGAGTTGAGCGAAGTTAGGGAACCAAGCTCAAGCACCACTCTACAGCCCGAGTCTGTTCAGGTATCTAATACACAAGTTTCAACTTTACGCAGGTCTGATA
The DNA here is from genome assembly GCF_036884655.1 of Musa acuminata AAA Group. NCBI lineage: Eukaryota > Viridiplantae > Streptophyta > Magnoliopsida > Zingiberales > Musaceae > Musa > Musa acuminata. The sequence continues at coordinate 38,528,535 of NC_088327.1, forward strand.
GAGTATCCCATCCTCCTGAGAGATATGTGGGACATATTAGAGCAGAGGATGTAGAGGATATTGATCCTCAGACCTACGAGGAGGCTATTATGAGTATAGACTCCGGGAAGTGGAAAGAAGCCATGAATTCTGAGATGGATTCTATGTACTCCAATAAGGTTTGGAACCTAGTTGATGCACCCGAAGGTATTGTACCCATCGGTTGCAAGTGGATCTTTAAGAAAAAGATCGGAGTAGATGGAAAGGTAGAGACCTATAAAGCAAGGCTAGTGGCTAAGGGGTATCGTCAAAGGCAAGGTGTTGACTACGACGAAACTTTCTCACCCGTAGCAATACTAAAATCCATCAGAATTCTATTGGCTATTGCAGCACACTATGATTATGAGATCTGGCAGATGGATGTGAAAACCGCATTCCTCAACGGGAACCTAGAGGAGGAGGTGTATATGATGCAACCTGAGGGATTCGTGTCCAAGAACTGCCCAGATAAGGTGTGTAGGTTGCTTAGATCCATTTATGGACTAAAGCAAGCTTCCTGAAGTTGGAACATAAGATTTGATGAGGCAATCAGATCTTATGACTTCGTTAAGAACGAAGATGAGCCTTGTGTATACAGAAAGGTAAGTGGGAGCGCTATTAGCTTTTTGGTGTTATATGTGGATGACATCCTCATCATTGGGAATGACATAGGAATGCTATCCACAATAAAGGCTTGGTTATCTAGACACTTCTCTATGAAGGACTTAGGAGAAGCATCTTATATCTTGGGGATTAGAATCTATAGAGATAGATCCAAAAGGATGCTTGGCTTGTCCCAGTCCAGGTACATAGAAACTATTGTCAAAAGGTTTGACATGGAAATTTCCAAAAGAGGTCTCATACCGATGAGACATGGGATATCGCTTTCTACGAGTATGTCCCCAAAGACTCCAGAAGAAAGGGCGAACATGGATATGATACCTTATGCCTCAGCAATAGGGTCTATCATGTATGCCATGCTATGTACTAGGCCTGATATAGCGCATGCTCTGAGTGTCACGAGCAGGTATCAGGCGGATCCAGGCTTGGAGCACTGGAAAGCAGTAAAGTGTATCCTTAAGTACTTGAGAAGGACTAAGGATCTTTTACTAGTATATGGAGGTAATAGCCTTAAGGTTGAAGGCTACACTGACTCAAGTTTTTAGTCTGATGTCGATGATAGCAAGTCGAATTCAGGGTATGTGTACACCTTGAATAGAGGAGCAGTGTGCTGGAAGAGTTCCAAGCAAGATACCACTGCTGACTCGACCACAGAGGCGGAGTACATTGCTGCATCAGATGCAGCAAAGGAGGGAGTCTGGGTGAAGAAGTTCATCACAGATTTGGGAGTCGATACAGATAGCGACAAGTCGACTTCCTTATATTGCGACAACTATGGGGTGATTACTCAAATAAGGGAACCCGGGTCTTATCAGAAGTGTTCTGAGGAGGTTCCAGCTTATAAGAGAGATCGTAACCCGAGGAGATGTAGCAGTGGAAAGAGTTCCATCCGAAGATAACATTGCAGATCCACTAACAAAGCCATTGTCTCAGATTGTCTTTGAGCGTCACAGGGGTCTGATGGGGATCAGACACATAGGTGATTGGCTTTAGGTCAAGTGGGAGATTGCTAGTCATAGGTGCCCAGCAAGCCAATCACGTGAGTGATGGCACGTGTGACTTGATATATAATCTTTTTGCTTATTATATTTTGGCGTATATCACTTTATAACTATTGCATAAATGCATATATATTGTGATGTCCTTGGATTTGTGCAATGGGAATCGGATCGTGATGAGATCACGATAATGAGATCGATTCACCTTTAAACACATATCCTAAATAATCCCGGTCATAGGTTACTCGAGAGGGACATCGTGATAACCGGATAGACTGGTGTGCTGTATACCCGTCCATATGATGGATGCAGCTGGTCTCATAGCTACTCGTGTAGGGACACTAGGGATACAGTACAGGTGCTCATTGGAGAATGAGTTCATTGATTGATCCGCTTACGGAATGCTGGATGGTTGATGATGCCTTATTGTCAGACAACGATTCCGTAGTCCTAGTGGTGTATCTGGTTCTTAGACTTGAGACACCAAGGATGTCCTGTATGAGTGCTCCACTCTTTGATACCAGACTTATAGGTTTGGCTGTTCCCAGATCTAGTACAGCTGGTCATTGGGAGTGGTAGTCGACCTTACGAGGGCTATTGAGTGTCGATAGAGGATCATCCACTCTCGGTATCATGAGAGGAATATCCCATGTGTTCTTGCTCAGACAAATCCCTGGCCAGGGTCATTCGGGTTGAGAGAGAAAGAGTTCTCCGGGAGAATCCGATTAGAGCGAGACTCGAGTAGAAACCGTATGGGTCTGACAGCACCATGCTCGATATACGGTCTCTGGGATATTAGATGGATGAGGGACTATAGGTACATGGTAACTGAGGACAGACAGGTCCAATGGATTGGATTCCCCTGTATCGTTTGGGGACTACGGCGTAGTGGCCTAGTACTTCCGTAGTCGATGAGTCGAGTGAATTATTACAGAGATAATAATTCACTGAGTTAGAAGGAGTTCTGACAGGTATGACTCACGGCCAGCTCGATATTGGGCCTAGAGGGTCACACACATATGGTAGGCATTGCGATGAGTAGAGGTTCGGATATGAGATATCCGACGGAGCCCTTGTCTTATTGGATGTAGATCCAATACCCACTAGGGAAAGGACCCATTAGGGTTTTGACACGGGATCTCTATAAATAGGAGGGATTCACAGCCTCATAGGCTAGAGTCTTTGCTTGCCCTTCCTATTCTCCTCTCCCTCTCCCCCTCAGAGTAGGCCTGGAGTTTTGAGGAGCGTCGTCGCAACCCTGCTGTGTGGATCACCGCTAGAGAGGAGGACGCTTGACCTCCTTCACCCTCTCCTAAGGATCTGCAAGGAAACAGGGATATACGATCTCCCTAGGTAACACAATCTCTATACGCAGTTTTGTGTTTTTGCGGATTTTGCGCACCAATCTTCGCACGACGATGAACATCTTTTTGGGAATTGGGGATTTTTGTTTTCTTGTTCTTCCGCTGCGCATATGATGTCGCCCCCCCTATGATTTCCCAACAGTACTTTCATCAGTCAAGTCTGCATGCTTTTTAATAAGTAATGCTAGATCAAGATCTAATACACCCAGTGTGAATTGCACATGCTCTAACCATTCTGAATAATTTGATCCAGAAAGTACAGGGACACTTGAAGCATATGAGTATATATGCGGAAGTACCACTGCAAAAGATATATAACAACATTAATGCTTTGAGTTTGTCAAAAATTGATGAACTATTGATATCATCTATATTACACCTTTGGGTGAAATATTGACATATCTAGTGTTCACTCAAGAATATTTTGGAGGACTGATACCATCCTTGAGGAATAGGTATTGTTACCTTTGGGTATACAACCCTAAACTGCAAGGATATCTAAAAGAGTATCATCCTACCCCATCACATAATTATTTGAATTAGATTCTCCTTTGGGATTATCTAAATCTCATAATTATATGTGCCATTATGAATATTATTTCTTTAATATCATTTAGGACTAATTCTTTAATATTATTTTATAAGTCATTAGTCCAGGTCACTTTGGTGGCTTCAAGACTAATGCCATGATATAAAATAAAAATGTCCTATAAATGATAAAGCTTTTATTGTAATTCATATCACAAAAATCTATCATCCTAGGCCACTTTGGCAACTACTAGTCAGATAGAACTTAGGGAAATGAATTACAAATAATATTCATCAATTTATTTAATTTTTGCTAAGCAATTCAATAATAAAATGACCATAATAATTATTGAAAACTAATGCAAAACAGTTCAATAATAAAGAACAATAATAATTATTGAATATTAATACAAAACAATTCAATAATAAATAACCATAATAATTATTGAACAATAATGTAAAACAATTCAATAATAAAATAACAACAATAATTATTGAACATTTATATAAAGCAGTTCAATAATCAATTACCATAATAATTATTGAACTTTAATACAAAGCAATTCAATAATAAATAACAATAATAATTATTGAAATTTAATGCTAAGAAGTTCAATAATAAATAACCATAATAATTATTGAACATTTATGTAAAGCAGTTCAATAATAAAATAACCATAATAATTATTGAACTTTAATAAAAAGTAATTCAATAATAAATAACAATAATAATTATTGAAATTTAATGCTAAGAAGTTCAATAATAAATAACCATAATAATTATTGAACATTTATGTAAAGCAGTTCAATAATAAAATAACCATAATAATTATTGAACTTTAATAAAACTCATATGATAATTTCAAACATATACATGTGAAAATAAAAAAATTCCAAAAACAATAATTGGATTTTAATTTTATTTAACACATATATAATGAATAATTCATATGAGAAAACCATAAAATAAACCATAATTTATAGTTTTTTTTTTAATCAAAATTAAATCCAATCAAATAATCAAAAAATATAATCATGATTAAAATTAATCATAATTATAATAAATGATATTTATCAATTTTATAATTGAGAATATAACCTAAATTTCTCAATTTCATAATGATAAAAAACCGAAAATATTTGATAGGATATATAAATCGAAAATATGCGAATGGCAGAACTGTAATTTGACAGAAATTAGACCCGAGGGCAAAACCGTAAATATGTTGACAGAACATAAACTGTAATTATGATATTTGCAAAGGGTAAAACTGTAAATTTTCAAAAACCCTATCCTCGAGGACAAAAACGTAAATATGCCAAAACCCTAATCTGCCATCGCCGCTGCCGCTGCTGCCTGCGGCTTGGCCGCCAGTACGCGGCTGCGGGCTTGGCCGCCAGTACGCGGCTGCGGGCTGCCGCCTGTGCGCGGCTGCCAGCGACCGCCTGTGCGCGGCCACTACCGCCACGGCACTACCGCCGCGGGGCTGCTACTGCTCACGCGCGGCCGCTGCCGCTGCGGCGGTTCCTGCCCGCGGGTGGCTGTTGCCAGCACGCGGCCGCCGCCTGTGCACGGCCAACTCACGCATGGCCGCCGCCTGGGCTATCTGCCTGCGTGCGGCCGACCGTCGCATGGACGGATTCTGGCCGTGTGCGACCGGGGTTCTGTGATGCCGTCGCACGGACGGAGTTCTGTGATACCGTCGCACGGACGGAGTTCTGTAATGTCGTCACGCTACTCGGCGTAACCGCAGATTTGCAGCGAGGTCGATGGTGACCATTACTGCTTAGCAGTTCTTGGAAAACAAAGGTAAACCGGGCTCTGATACCAATTGTAAGCATAAAAATCTGTAATTATGCTAAGTCAATAATGCGGAATTAACCTATATGCCAGAATTTGAAATCAATACATAGATCAAATTATACGATGCGTACCTTTTGAAGCCATCCGTTCAGAGATCTTGTTTGATCTGCTCAGCACCGTGATCCAAGATTGCTGCAGGCTCCGTCTTTAATCCGATCGCGCTGCGGAATCTGCAGGGAGTGCGAAGAGTAGACCCTTTCTCCTCTCTTCCTATCCTTTCACAGGATCACTCCGAGGAATCGTTCCGTAATGGACTTAGTCTTGGCTAAAATATCGCAACGGAACCCAATTCTATTATATATCTTATTCAATAAAAAGGCCACATATTCTAACATTAGCAACATCGTAGCATTTAAATTATGGAATCCTAACACTCTTAATTTGGCCGGTCTTGAAATGTTGTCCACAGCTTTTCCAAAATATGCATCTCGTACCAGTAGCGTCCGCAGGGCAGGAAATTTCCCCAGCGTCTCGTGGATTTTGGAAGACGAGTAGGTTCCTGGTAAGGACAAGTGATGCACATCCTTCCTTGGTTCTGTGGCAGTGTATGGCGCTAGCAACGCGACACCTTCTTCTCCCGATATATGTTGTGCAAGGTCATGAATGAGGTCGTGCATCTTGCATGTTCTCAAACTGCAATATCCTTTGACTTCTAACTCATAATCTCTCCAACGAAAATAATCATGCATGATATTACCCAAGAAGTCTACGTATCTACGTTCTTTAACTCGGCGTACATCTTGAAAGAAGCATCTCTTGTGTAGCTCCATGAAAATTCGGTGGCCTTTAACCTCCGGTTCTGCTGTTCCTTCCGATGGAATAAACCCCTGAGCCATCCACAGTCGAATCAACATGTCAACTTCTATCTCGTAATCTTTGGGGAATATGGCACAGAAGGCGAAGCATCGCTTCAGGTGCGAAGGCAAGTCATTATAACTCAGAAGCAGTGCAGGTAGGATATCACTACCGACTTTGGTAGCCCAGATGCTACTTTCCTTTATAGCAGACCACTCCCTTTCATCATTCTGGTAGCTCATCATGCTGCCCAGGGCCTTCACTGCGAGAGGCAATCCCCCACACTTTGTTACAATGGCTTTTCCAATCTCCACCAGATTTTGATGCTGCTGCTTATCATCATCTTGTCCGCTTGGAAATGCTCTTCTCCTGAACAAATCCCATGAATCTTCTTCAGATAGGAATGGCAGCTTGTGAGTGGTGAGCGTACCCATCATGGACGACACTCCATCACTACGCGTGGTCACAACAACTCTGCTTCCGTCTCCTCCGCAAGCTAACAGCGCTTTTAAGTCGTCCCACTTCGATGAGTCTTCATTCCATACGTCGTCTAACACAAGCAGATATCTTTTCCCGGCCAATACATCTCGAACACTGCATTGTAACATGTCCATAAATTTCAGGTCGCTCTGTCTCCCAGTGGCGGAACTGATGATCGCTTTAAGAATCTCTCCCAGATCAAAAACAGAGCCCACACAAACCCAAATACGCAATTGGAAATGCCTCTCCACCCGCTTGTCTTGGTAGATCAGTTTAGCTAAGGTAGTCTTTCCTAATCCTCCCATGCCAACTATAGGGAGGACTGCAATCTTCTCATTCTCATCCTGCTGTTCTATTAGCAGCTTTACTATCTCATCCTTCTCCTCGCCTCTACCAATAACATCCGATTCCACGACATAAGAGTGTGTTTGTCGTACAGTTGGGGGGGTTTGCTCTTGTGTGCGAACTGCAAAATTGAACTTACGACTCTCTGCTGCAATCTCATCTATACTCTTTACTACTTCGTTCAATTTCCTTGCCATTTTGAATCGAAAATAAAGTGGATTATGGGATGAAAAGAAGTCACTGACCTTGCCCATCATCTTGTTCTCGATTGCTCTGTTACTCTTCCTGAGGGTTTCGAGATTAAATTCGTCGAGAACGTCCTCTGCAGCGTAGGCCGCATCCCTGAGTGCCGTCAACCAATTTTTGACGGCAGTGTCCTTAATCTGCTGCTCCTCTGCATCTCCAACGATGGATTGAATCCGCAACAACGTCCTCTCAAGCTTTTCCAGGTCCTCCTCCAGACCCCAGACACCACCTATCTGCCGGACTACGCTATTCTTCGTTGAGCCGATCAGAATTTCCAAGAAGGACGAGAGAAGTGCCTCGACAACCATGATTATTGTTGTCAGAATATGGTGGTGCTGGAGGTTCAATGGACGATGTATCTCAGGTTGCATACGAGTCTTTTGCACCTCTCCGACCTTATTTTTCTTTCTCGCTTGGATGGGATGGAATTTGTTAGCTGCGGATGCAAGCTACTAACGAAAAAGTTTCTGCTTCCGTGGATTGCACGCAGCATACGATACTATTCCTTTCTTCTTCTTCCTCTTCTTACAAAGCGGTTAACGAAAAAGTTTCTGCTTCCCTGGATCGCACGCAGCATACGATACAATTCCTTTCTTCTTCTTACATAGCGGTTTTCTTTAACTATGCAACCCGAGAGGAGTTGCTATCTCCTGCTGTCTCATAAACTTTCTATTCATCGGAAGAAACTGCTTATGCATATTGACTTGGTGTCAATGGAGTGCAGACATATTACTTCACATCCAATGGAGACAGACAGCATCAGGAATCTGATAAAATGCTCTAATTAAAGCGAAAAATGCACCATCAATCTTCTGCTTTTTCGACAATAATCCACCGTTCCAGCCTCGGCAAGTTCATCTTTTCGGCACAAGGCAAAGCAAGAACATGAAGCAAATCATTACGTACACCCAACCAAGAAGCAAAGAACCTCTCGTTCTGTGAGTCCAGGGGAAACCTGCCCTCTTCTCCATTACACAGGATCAGCATACCTTCCTTTTTCCCACACAAAAATGAGATGTTTTGGTAGCTCGAGCAAAAGACGGCAACCATTTTTGCTCTACTTCTATAGCTCTCTGCTAATATCAATTTCCCTCCTCGCTTACACCGTCTCTCTAGTTTTGGGCATCCCGAGGTTGTCGAAGCTTCAAGGCTGGTGAAATATCACCATAAACCACCATCGGCGTCGATTTTAGCTTATGGAATCTCTCGAATTCCTTATCTGAAGGCGAAGATGATATGTTTGGACAACAACTAATGGATGAACTTTGGAGAGATACGAGCTGAGTAATGCATTCCATTAACGATATTAAACATGGGGAGTTTTGAGAGAAGAAGTCTTTCGAGGGATGCAGGGCAATCTGCGACAGCTCATCATGGAGGGAGGCGAGGCTTTTCCAGAAGTTGGATTGCTCCGACGAGAACAACCAGTCGCAGTGACGGACGTGCAGTTCTGCCTAGCTCCATGATATGCCCTCTCCTCGAACCAGCCTCTGATGGATTCCTTTGATAGACGCCTCGAGGACACCGTTTTCCCAAGGAATGGCTTGTCTCACCAACTCTACTACTTCACCTCCTCGGCTGCTCCTCCATCCTCGTCAAAAAAATAAATACCGCTGGGATCAATTGAGAAATTGGATAATTTAAAATTTTAGTGCATGCAAAATTTGCCTACATAAATCAATCATCATTGTGTTTGAATCTAACTAATATCAATTCCATCAAAAAACACTTGAGCTTCTAAGTTATAAGTCAAACCTAGTCAATATAACTCAATTCTTCTGATTAGAACATAGAAGTCAAACACAAACTTGAGTCAAAGGGTTAATCTTTTAAATTATGGGTCAAGGCTATTATATGTAATCCGATTATTTCAATCATTGTCGATACGAAAATATAATCTCTTACACATGAATATTTCCAGCAAAGACATTATGAAGATAGGAACATTTTTACCTGACAATTAATTGCTCAAATTTTTTTATATTTTGATACTGTTATCATATTTCTTAATTTTGCATGAAATTACAAGTTATATCATTATGTAAATTTAAATGCACCACAACGAGATCAATTTTGAAGATATCATCTCTTTTCTTCAACTTCTGAAGCTCTCTCTCTCTCTCTCTCTCTCTCTCTCTCCAGATTGTGTATATCACACAGAGTCAACCTTCCATAATTGCTTGACAAGCAACCACCTGGTGTCCCAACTGCTTGTTTTGTGTGTGTTCAATGGCAAGAGACACTCCAATATGCCTACATTTCGATCCCGTGGGTTTGAGTTGCAGAGACCCATCCAGCATTATGCTCTTTGGGACTGTTGAGGATTAAATAGTTAGACATTGGGCTTCTTAACCCACACTTGATCTGCATTGGAAATGGTAGCCAACTTGATGAATTCATGTGGTGGATGCACAGAATCTGTTCGATGAAATGCCTGTAAGAAGTGTTTCCTTTGCATGTTATTTTTTTCTTTTTGTCCTTTAGAGTGTTTGATTGAAATATTTCATATGACGACAAACAAAAGGTGTTCATTTAAATTTCGCTACTCTGTTCAGTTTAGGATACAAAGTTGACGGATACATTGAAACTGGAATCTGAAGATCATAGCTGTTAAATTTGTTTCGCAGAGCTCAACTCCAGAAGAAGAACAAAAGCATTTGCCAGAATAACATCTATAATAATGAATTTGTCACCAGGAGAGTATTCAAGAGAAAGTTTTGCCCAGTTTCATTGGTTAAGATGAAGGATGTCCTTTGAAGCACTTCAGATTCAATGAAAGAAATTCGAGGTCATTGAGAACTCACAAAGAAAGCAACAGTAACAGGAGGCTGAAATCTATTCATAAATTTCAATGGTGAAGCAAGCTCTTCTGTTGATCATTGGTTAAGATGGAAGACATGCATAGTTAAAGCTGTAAAAGTAGAGGTTATTGGTCATTGGTGAAGTGAGCAGAAGATTTACCTCCGCTCGACACGGTTCTAATTCATTGTAAGTGTAACTTCGCCTATTAATAATTACAATACCAGTTGTTATCTAAATTGTTTGGAATTCAGAAGCATTGAAATTAAAATATCTTTTGCACAATCCATGAAGTGACAGCATATATAAACGGGAAAATAGTATATTACTTCACAATTGTTATCTGACATCCATATGATTTTGTGTAGCTGTTTGAAATTTAAAACTATTGGACTTTGATATAATTTTGCTCAATCAATGAAGTGATAGCATCTATAATTTTCACAATTTCTCTGAGAATAAAGGTTATCATTTGAATTTATCATAAACATGCTACTTGCCAAAACAAATCAATCATGAATTCTAAAATTAGTGAGTATTAAAATAAGTTTAAAAAATGATATTTTGAGTACATAAATGAAACATTTATCATAAACACAAGCTATAGTATGTTAAGAGCTTTTAAGTTTCTTAAAAATGCTTCTCCTATGTGGGAACCGCACTTTACAAACACAGCTGGGTAGCCAATGGGAGCATCAACCCAGGCTTCAAACCCTTGATTATGCCCTGGGTGATTGAAAGGCCTGGTGAAGATCTTTCCTGTCCAAATGTGTTGCCAGGAACACCCACCTGCCATAGGGAAATAGGCCTTGACTTCCTTTTTGGCTTTGTCAAGGACAGGAACTACCAGTATATCTGTCCCAACTAAGAACTGCTGGTATGTCAAGCTATGTACATGCTTGTCATCTGGATAGTGGAGGAATAGATGCCTAGCAACAGGCAAGCCTCTCTGAGCTGCCTCCTGAGAAAAATAAATCAACAAAAGAAGCACATCAGAAAAATGAAAAGAGGATTTCTTGCATATAGATATTAATTTTTTTGAAACAAAATCTAATATCGACATACATTTATGAGAATGTACCTTTACAAGTTGGATTCGGTAGAATTTCCAAGCTTTGTATATCTTGGCACAGCGTGCAAAATGAGCTAATGTGTTTCTGTTAGAGTAAAACTGGCAATTGGACGATGGCTTGTTTCCCTGTAGATGCTACAAATGTTAGTGATGCTTCCACTTAGGGAAGTATGGAAATCAAACTTTGCTACTAGCTGAATTTTTTTGGTGCTTACTTCATGTGTCCGGAATACTACATTGAATGCATTTAATTCCATCCAGCGCATGAGAAGTTCTTCGCTTCGACGGTACCTGATGATAGGCATGTCTACTGTACAGTAGCCTCCAATATCACTATGGTTGAAGGCAAAACCTGAGAGGCCACTGCTCAGCAAACCTGTTACGCTACTCTTTATTCCATCATTAGCCTGCCAACTTACCATTTGATCACCCTCCCAAAACAACATAGACCACTTAGGGCTACCTCTGAAGCCAGCCCTCATGAAAAAGACTAAGTTTTCTTCTGGATCTTCCTTCTCCTTTCCATGACAGGTTGCTGCCCAATCATCTACAAATTCCCTGTTGACCTTAGCCCAAAGTTCAGGGTATCTGTTATGAGCTTCAAAGGGGTCTTCATCTATGTGAAAATATAAATACTATGTTAGTGTTTAAACATCATACTAATATTACAATAGAGAATTTTATTGAGTACCTGAATAGAGGTGAGCATCTAAAGGTAATCCTTCACCAAAATCGGCCATCCAACCTCTTACTCCAGTATCCACCATTTCGCGTAGAATTTTCTTGAACCAACTACTTGTTGCAGGATGTGTAAAATCCAACATTCCCACATCAAAAGCCGTGTTCGGTATCATGTATGTTCCTTGTGTTTTATCTTTTACTAAGATGCCTAAACTCTTAGCTTCTTCAAACAGATTCTTGTATTTGTTTGGCTTGTCATCAGTCTGCAATTGACAATGATCTCTTTTTCAGTTAAACTGATGACTGAATGAAATTGACCCATCTAATTAAATTGAAAAGGGCTCCAATGAGGGAAAGTTATTTACTGGAACAAGGCAGGGGTTGCAGTAGGTCATGACTCTAATATCATGAGTACGAAGATCGTTGACTAGCTCTCTCCATCCAGCATAATGGCAGGTATCAACTTCCCAGTTCCACCATAATTGTGACCCAATTACTGTTTCCCTCTTGCCAACCCAGTCCTGCAAGGTTATCACCTAGATTTTAATAAAGATTACAGAAAACATGCATGCATGTGTTGCAGGATGTCGTTACAGGTTGTCATGAATTCACACCACTAATTTTGCAAAGTGGTGGCTTCTATTTCTTCTGACTTCCCTTCTAGTTTTGAAGATCTTAGATCTGTGGTTAGCCATTTGCTATTTATTATAAGGCCACGCACACTTGAACAAACACTGGTGGCAAATGACATGATTGAACTTGTTGGTAGTGGTAACTTCATTTCATATAATTATTTGATGTGACTTACCGAGCTTATCTTGTATTTATCATAATTTTTCTTCTTTGAAATATTGTTCATATCATGATATTAGCATCAGTTTCAATCACCTGCAACCAAAATGCTGAAATAGGAACATCATGATCCTGTAATTGATCCCACACTCTGTGGACAGCTTCTGTGCCTCCCTGCATCCCGACAACAGCACCAGAAATAATCCAGTTTGGAAGCACTGGAGGTCTCCCTATGGTTTCTGTATAGGTTTCAATTAGTTCAACAGGTGAATATCCGTTCAGTATTCTTCCTTGAGCATAATTTCCATATATCTGTAAGAAGAATTTGCATTAGTTGTTTGTCATGCGGCTAGAAGTTTGATATGTACCCTTTCAGAAATACAAGTTACAACATGAAGAAGAAAAGATTAAGAGTTGAAGCGACTCAAAACTGTGCAGTCGAAGACAACAGCGTCACAAGACATGAGGTTGTCGATTGTCTTAGTATAAGGTTTGTCTCTTTTTTCCTAACTATGCAATTATGGATATACAGAAAATAGCCATTTAAGTGAGCTAATGTATAGTATTTCATTTTCCCGCAACTTTATTTTGTTTTCTGATGAAGATAAAACTATTTCACTCTGTCATGGTAAGTAAGATTCAGAGTTGGAAGATCTCATAAATCTTTGATACTCTTCCATGTTAAGAAGTGAAAAGGCAATGTGTTCCACAAAGAGTCCACTCTAATCCCATTAGCAAAAATTGTAGAACTCAAATGTCACTTTCGAAAATTCAACTACAAATCAAATAAATCATAGCTTTTGTCAGATTCAAGTACCTGAATCTGTACTCTATCAGGCTTTGTGAGATCAAAAGCTGAATAATTGTATCCTTCAAGATAAAGGGATCTCATTTTGGAGGTCATGTAGAATGGTGAAGGGGCATATGTCGTACTCCAATCACCTCCTGATCTGTCAATTGCGAAGCAGGAGAATTTACAATTTTGATTCTAAAAGAACCCTAATAAATAATGATTACCTGTAACTAATCAGATTGGCTGCGAAGGTGATGGGTTGATCTCCTCTTCCAATACCTTGCTCTTGGACAATTATAGGCACCCTCTTTCCTTTGAACTCCATATGGGAGAACTGCTCCCCAAAACCATAGAACTTTTCATCTTTGTCACTCGCATATGTGATGAAAACTTTATTGAATTCTGTAACCACTTGCTCTTCTCCTTGCTCATCCTGTGATGAGAGTGCAACAAAACCTCTTTGCCTTGAGATGTATGCAATGCATTGACGCTGCATTCGGATTAGTTTCCAGCTTGAGCCCTGTAGAATTCTTCTTTTTGTTACACTTGGGCTCAATTTCTTATCATATTCACCAAACTTTACAGAAAAACCAATTTGATTGCTGCTCCTCTGTTCAAGCAAAAACCAGTATCTAGCAACAAATGAAGGTTTCCTAGCCCATCCAAATCTGATTTTTTTCTTCCCCAGGTACAAGCTTTTCTTAGGAAGTATGTTAGTCTTCTTACTGAAGAGCCTTCCTGTGATCATCAGAATCGGGGAGTAAGACTTATTGAATGATTCAGGAGTTCCTTTATTGTTTGAGTTTGAAAACCCAGATAAGAGATTATCATCTTCAGCATTCTCTTCAATGTCCGTCTCATAAAGGACCCTTATTTCTTCCACAGACTGGTGCTTGCAGATGAAAAGAACATCACCATCCTTAATAGCGAAAGAGCCTCTGCTCTCCTCCACCTGAGTCTGGACAGCTGCAGCAGATATGAAGGCCTCTCCTGGGATCGTAGACCATATGCTCCTGTTAGGCTGAGATCGGTGCGAGATCGAAAGGCAGCCACCATTTCTGCAGCTCCAAGCAAGCTGGAAATCCTCCCCAATCTGATAACTCTGGTCTTGTGAAATCTTGTGTGGACTGAAGGAGAGTCCTCCATGGATGAAAGGCAGGCACTTTAGGGTGGAAGGAAAGGGATTGTTGATGTGCTTGTGGTGCTTCTTGGAGATCCTCAACTCTGGCATGGTTGGCTAATTGGGAAGTGATGCCCTCCTCCTGTAGGTTGAAAGATTCAGAGATCCAACTGCCTCTATATATACAAATAGCAAATTAATCCTGAATATTCTGGTGGAGCCCAGATCATCACTATCTTGAGCAAATTCACCATAGAGACCTTTTCTTGTGTCAGATGCATTTACAGTTGTCCTATTTCTTCTTTTCCTTAATTGTATTTCTTTTATATAAAGCATCTATTATCATTATGTATTTGACAAATTCCCAACTATTTTCATGTTCTTTGTCATGTAGAAAAGTGTTGTATTTTGTTCATTCATGTGGTTTTCTACCCTTGAAATTAAAAGTGAGAGAGACAGAGAGAGTGGAAAGAAAAGAAATCTGTCCATGGGGTCCAGGAGAGATTTCATATGCAGTGAACACAAAGATATCCTTTTTGTTTTTTTTTTTTGGTGGTTTGACAAAGTTCAAGTTACAGATCAAGGACTTGGTCAATTGATCATTTTCATGATATAGATGGAAATAAAAACATGTATATCAGGACCATAGATTCTGAGTGACCTTAAAGTCTGAAATTTTGAAAAGAAAAAAGTGAATATGGACATCTACTTTCACATTTCTTTTACTTGAAAACTGGAACTTTGAGTATGATGCTAGAGAAGTTTGACTCTTACATCATTCATACCTAATCTTTCATATCCAAAGACCTACTCTACTCAGTGAAAATTGACCAGATTGTTAAATTGTTTGCCAAAATAGTAAGTTTTTTTATTTGCAAATAGTGAAAATTAATAGCTATATGTAAATTTAATGTATCAACTATATACACATATATATATATATATATATATATATATATATATATATATATATATATATATATATATATATATATATATATATATATGCCAGTGAAAGTTTCTATTAATAGTCAAACATGGGGTTTAAGTATATAAGAAAAAAATTGCAAGTTTATGAGTTTTGTTAATACACTAAAATACAGAAATCACTGATGGAATACATATGCAATTTTTATAGATATCCACATGTTGGACAGATTGGATGTATCTAGATGAGTTTCTGGTCTCCTGCATTGCCGGATGAATGCCGCCAACCCAACCTGCTTGGAACAAATTCTTCAAAAGAATATTGAATAGGAAACATTGCCATGTTTCCGGATCTATTCGTTGAGTATGTGTTGTGTATCTACCCACTTTAAGAAAGGAATTCTGGCTGGTGCACCTTCCCGTGATTGCGGGAGCATACACAACTTACATACGCACATTAGAGTCATTTTGCATATTATGTTCGGTTTGATGGGGACTAAAAATTTCGACACCGTTTCATTATATTTAAATAAATTAATTTAACATGTAATAGATTTAATCTACCGTTAGATTTTCAACTCTTTCACAAGTTATAAATCATCATATATAATAAATTCACTTCTTATTTTTAGCCTACTTAGACATAATTATAAACTAAGCCGCAGTCAGAGTCTACACGAGGAAAAAGCTAACAATTCTTATACGCATTGGGGAAGCCGACAGTAGTAAGTTTTCCAAAGTTAGATGGTGTTTTGAACGATGATGTCCATCTCGTATTCATTTCCGTAAGTTATTCGTTTTCATTAGTTATCTTTAATATTTTAGTTTCTATATTTTTAAATATTATATTAAGATATTTATATTTGTGAGAGTAAACTATTTAATCTCATTATTTTAATATTATTTTTTTAATCCTATATAGTGATCTCAATATTTTACTTTTAAAAGTATAAAAATCTTTATTTAAAATTTAAAATATTAAAATCAAAATATTAAATATAATTAATTATAAGAATAATTTATAATTCGCCCTAAGTATCAAGGATACAGATTACTTTTGAGAGAGCTTATGTCTTCAGTTTCTTACTCTCTCTTTTAAATATTTTTTTTCCTAGCAGATTTAATTCGTATAGTTATTTTTATTTAAAAAATAATAATAAAGATTGAAGTACGTAAAGTCAAGAAATCCTTGCCATTATTTTGGGTCTCATTTGTGGGTTTTGCTTCCACGTTTCATCAAATAACTATGGCAAGGCAAGCAACCTATTATTTATTTATTTATTTATTTATGACCTCAGTCAATCTGGAAAGTGACAGTGGGGCCCGATGTAGACCCGGATGTCTCAATCGATGGTGTTTGGCAGCACCTGTCTTTTGTATTTTTATCACTCCCAGATTTATCTTTGAAAATATTATATATATATATATATTTATGTTACAACATAATTTGGTGGGGTAATTTTATTTATGTTAAACATGAGAATATTTGACTCTGTCATCGATGGGGACTGCTTCAGTGGGATGTGACTTGAAGTTTGTCATCGGCGAAATCCAAATCAGATTGATCAGCATTAATATACATCAGATTCGTTATAAGTCAAATATTGACTTTGATATATAAACTATCACGTAAAATTTAAAAGTTAACATTTACTGAATTATGAGTTTACCTCTACCAAGAACTTGACAATTATAGATAAATAGCTTAAATTTTTAGAATTATAGGAACATCGTCTCTAAGTATTCGTGATAACTACCGACTACTATTACATTACTTTTGAGATGATTTCATGGATGAATATTTTTTATATTATTTTAATTTTTATATTAAAATAAATCTTTATTATTGGTAATATAAGCCGAAACATTAGTATCAATCTACCATATACAAAATCATATTTATACCTTTAGAACCAAGGCTTAAGGCCCTCTCCACGAGAGCCAACGTTCAGTGAATACCTGGGTGTCCAGCCTAAAGGGAATCGTGACACTCTTTTAGGAGTTCACGCCTCAAATTGTCCACTCGAGGAACATAAACCCTATTCCCTTTTGTGTACACGAGTCCCTCCTAGACCCAAAATCGTCGTGCCTTGCCTTCTTTGATGAGCTGCATCAGGATAACTGCCTGGGGGTCACTATACAGTCCATCCCTGATCCTGGAAAGGAATTTGGAGTGCAACTGACTTGCTTGGCCTCCGCCCTCCAATTGTACGGCATTCACGCGCTCCACTTTCCGACTCAATGCATCGGCCACGACATTTGCCTTTCCAGGCTTGTATTCCATTACCATATCAAATTCAGCTAGGAAGTCCTGCCATCGTGCTTGCTTTGGGGAAAGTTTCTTCTGTATGGAAATAACTCAGAGCGATGTTGTCCGTCCTCAACACAAATCGCGATCCGAGAAGGTAGTGTCTCCAAACTCGTAGACAGTGGATCACCGCTGTCATATCCTTCTCGTGCACTGGATATCGACGCTCGGTCTCGTTGAGCTTGCGGCTCTCGTAGGCTACCGGATGACCCTCCTGCATGAGCACTCTCCCAATTGCGAAGTCTAAACCATCTATATGGACTTCGAAAGGCTCTCCGTAGTTTGGCAATTTGAGCACCGGTTCTTCCAGAACAGCAGCATTCAGATCTTGGAATGCTATTTCACATTTGTCAGACCACTTCCAAGGCTGTTCCTTCTTCAGCAACTCCGTTAGTGGAGTTGCACGCTTCGAATATCCCACAATGAAGCGTTGATAGTAGTTGACAAAACCAAGGAAGGATCTCAACTCTGGCACCTTCTTTGGAGTTCGCCATTCCATAACCGCTTGCACCTTTGACTTATCCATCCGAATGGCAAAGTAGCATTTCTCCCTTTTTACGAACAAAGTGTTCTCCTTGAGAACCTTGAAAATTCTTCCGAAGGTGCTTGATGTGCTCCTCAAGCGTTTGGCTGTCGACGACGAAATCGTCCAAGTAAACGACCACGAACTTATCCAAATACTCCTTGAATAGCTAGTTCATGAGAGTGTAGAACGTGGTCGGGGCATTGGTTAAGCCGAAAGGCATCACCAAGAACTCAAACGCTCCATGGTTACACAGGTAGTCTTCGTTTCGTCGCCTTCAGCGATGCGCACCTGCCAATACCCCGACCGAAGGTCGAGTTTTGAGAAATACTTGGCTTTGCCTAGTTGGTCGAACAAGTCCGCAATGAGCGGGATGGGATACTTGTTCTTCACCGTCACTTTGTTGAGGGTTCGGTAATCGACACAGAGTCAGAGGCTCCCATCTTGTTTCGTTTGAAAGAGAACTGGAGCTCCGAATGGTGCTTTCGAACTGCGGATGAGACCACCGCTTAGCAGTTTACCTAACTGCTTTCTGAGTTCTGCCAACTCTGGCGAGGCCATGTGGTAGGGTGGTCTCGCTAGAGGCTTCACTCCTGGCTCCAGCTCGATTTTATGATCCACGCCCCTGCGTGGGAGAAGAGTCTTCGGCAATTCGGGTGGCATAACGTCAGTAAACTCTTTCAGGACGTTCGCCACCACAGCAGGTTCATGATTGGCCTCCTTGTCGAGTGGCTTTAGCTTCATAGCAGCCACAAATGTTAGTTCGCCTTTTCGTACCCCATTCTTTAATTGTAATACCGATATCTGTTGGGGGTCCTTGGTTCCTCTCCGAGAGACGGGAACCACATAGAGGTCGTCACCCCCCATCATGCATAAGGTGTTAAGGAACGGCATCGGCACCAACTTCGTCGTGTTCATAAATTCTATTCCAAGGATCACTTGGAAGTCGTCCAACGGCACCGCCATCATGTTCGTGCTCCCGCTCCATGTTCCGATCTTGATGGGGACTCCCTTTGCCAACCCAGAGATTCGCTTGGCCTTCGAGTTCACCGCCTTTATTCGACTTGGGCTCTTCTTTAAGATCAGTCCAAGTTGCTTTGCTTCTAGATCGGCAATAAAATTGTGGGTAGCGCTCGTGTCTACCATCGCACGGGTTGTTTGGCCATTGAGCTTGATGTCGACGTACATTAGCTCACCATTTCCTGCTTTATGTAGCCTTGTCTTCGAATTCTCCCCCACTTGACTCCTCGTCGTCGCTGTTGGATTCAGAACTGCTTGAACTAAGAGCAACAGCTTTGCCCTTGTTTGATTGAGAGGGGGGGGGGGTGGATGAAAGCTGTTAAAGCATTGAGTGCCTATTTTTGTGGGCACTCCCTCACCATATGCGGTCCTCCGCACAAGAAGCATCCACTAGGTTTCGAGGCCTTGCCCTTCGGGCTTGGCCCTTTGTAGGAACTCTTCTTCTTTTGTTCGCCACCAAGCTCCTTCCCACGAGAATATTTTGGAGGGCGATTGTTTGAAGACTATTTCCTTCTCCCTGGGTCTTCAGAGGAAACGAAGTCGGTGAGCCTTTCTGCAGCAGCAATTACCTCGACTAAATCGGCGATATTCCTTCGATGTAGTTTTTGTTGCGCCCATGACTTTAAACCATCGAGGAAGCTGAACAATTTATCCTTCTCGGACATATCCTGGATGTCCAGCATTAGTGCAGAAAATTGCTTCACATAGTCTCGAATGGAAGTATTTTGGCGGAGTTGTCTCAACTTCCTTCTTGCGACGAACTCGGTGTTCTCCGGTAGGAACTAAGTTCTCAACTCCCGCTTCAAGTCCTCCTATGTGTCGACTCGACACCGACCTTATTGGATCTCCTCCCAACGGGTTCGCCACCAAAGTTTTGCATCTCCATTAAGATACATGGTCGCTATCGAAACTTTGGTCTCCTCAGAATCGGGCCTTGTAGCTCGAAAGTATTGTTCCATGTCGAACAGAAAGTTCTCGAACTCCTTGGCATCTCTGGCCCCTCCATAACTGTGAGGCTCAGGTGCCCTCAAGTTTTGTGGTGGTGCAACGCGGGTGTTGCTTCCTCCCGCATTTAGTGCCCTTGTCAGCATGGTCACCCTCGAAGTGAGTTCCGCCACAACTTCCTGCAGGTGTTGCACGGAGTCCTTGGTGTCATCTGACAATCGATCGACTAGGGCCTCAACTTTGTCGATCTTGGACTTTACTTCCTCTTGCGAGCTCTCTACCCCAATCCTCTTCGTACAAGTTAAAAATATTAAAATACGGATGTATTGATTGTCAACTTGACTTATTCGAGTCATTTGTTAATTATTTTATATCAGAAGTATAATATTTTATAATAAATATCTATTATCTCATGATAATTTAAATCGAGATATGATGTTATCAATATTGTATTTGTCGATAATAAACCTAAAAATATTTGTAATTATTTATCTTTGCTTTTATGTTAATTCTTTTACTCAAATCCTAAAAATGATAAATTTTAATAATGTATTGTTAAAAGGAGCGAACAAAAAGTCAAACATATTAAAAATCTAAAATGTCAAAATTATATAAAAATTTTAGAAAACTTTAGTTTTGCCTACTCTAAGATTATAACCACTTAAAGTTCAGGATGAGTGTATTTTAATGGTCCAATGCTAGTTTATCTTGGGCAACTAATAAGACATTTATACTTTCTTTTTATAGCAATGTTTCAACTCATTACCAACTAGTGACTTGAAATTAAATTTTTTTCATTTAACTATCATGTAAGTTATTTATCATTAAAATATAAGAGCTTAGAATATTGTTATAATATAATGGAGTGAGGATATTGTGTGTTGGTCTACTTTTGTAGTGGAAATTGGAACTCTAACTCGCTCTCACGAATTATCAATTTATTGCAATAGACTATATAATTAAATAATATTGAGAAACAATATATTATATTGGAACAATTATGTAATATAATGACATAACTATATTTTATGTGGTAATAGTTATATCCAACATTCTTTTCAAGAAAACATAGAACCGATAGTTATAATAATGCTTTTCACGGATGAAAGTTAATATTTAAAATTTCATTTGGGTTATCTTTTCTACAAGCTCACATTTAACTATTTCAATTTTATTGATAAAATTTGAGAGACATGCATTTTAATAATTTTTAGTTCATTTCGAAGTAAAATAATGACAACGCATAATGCATTACAGTTTATTGTTTATGATATTAAGACAATGAACCTAATCGTGTACAGCGGGGACTATAGGATTATGTAGAGGAGCGGGGACTATAGGATTATGTAGAGGAGGAATGATAAAAGGTTTTATATCGAATGATTTGATGTCATCTCCAACTATAGCCTCTTTGATAGCAATGGCTAAAGAACAAAAGTAATTCAATTAGTAAAATATTTTGAAACAAGATCTAAATTTTAACAAGCATACGAAGCAATAAAAACTATTATCGAATATAGCAAAATTAGTAAAAGAAACAAGCTTTAAGATTTGCATCAAAAGAATTGAAGATAACTCTTCACTTAACATATTTCCTTTATGGTCCGCATTTAGAAGAACTTGGTGTGTTATTTATCCTTGTTTTAATATCAAAACTACAATAATGCTGGATCATACGCTATTACAAATACTATAAATAAATACTAATTACTATTGACTTAAGATTTTTGTCAACTCTTCTAATGCCGAAGATGATGTTGGAGCAAGCTAATGAGAAGTTGTCTTAGAAACATGATGGGCCAACACTTGAATATTTGTAAATGAAATTACAATACTGAAGTAATATATCTTGATGGATGAATTGTTTATCGCAAGAGTGAGTTGCTTTAAAGATTAGGATTAATTAAACATTATGCATGAGGTTTTAGTTTTTTGAAACTGACCATGGTCGTCTAGAAACTAAAATCTTCATTGTATATTGTAACTTTCTTTGCATGCAATAACATATCTCATGGTACAAGGGAAATGTATATAAATTAAATAAAGAATTATGACTTTATACCCTATGCTTGTTATATTTATTAATAAATATTTTATAGAAATAATGTCATCTTTTAACATAATGCATATACTTTATGTAAAAATCTAAGATTATTGTATGGTAAGTTGAAAAAAATATATTCCATATCCTTCAAGTGCATAAATATAATTGAGAGAGGAATAAGCATCTCTTTTGTAAATTGGCTAGTAATCCTTTAGTCATCCAATATTTTATGCTCTTTTTGTGATCAATTACATGAGGCATGGTCCTTAACTCCACACATAGAAATCTTTTTTAAAAATAAAACTAACTTAATTTTTTTGACGATCAATTTTATTATAATTTTTAAAAATATAAAAAGCAAAAATTCTCACTCTTAGAAATAATGATTTGAATAATATCTAGTTCACCTTTATTAATGAACCTAGTCGATGATCTTTTTCATAAAATTTAAAAATATCAAAACGTGGATGAAATTATTGTCAATTTGACATATTCAAGATGTTTGTTCGTTATTTTATATCAAAAGAGCAAAATATTTCAATAAACATCAAGATTATCATGATAATTTGAGTCATAATATGATGTTATCATGATTTTAAACGAGCATGGCAAAGTTAGAAATATTTGTAAAAAAGTCTTTCATTTTGTGTTAATTTGTTTCCCTCATGCTAAATAACAAAGAAGAATTTTAATAATCAATTGTATAAATTTGTGAACTAAAAAGTTAAACATAATCAAAATTTATGAAGACAAATTTGATATTTTGTTAAAATACCTTAAATATTTGTTTTGCCAACATTGACTTTGCAATCACTTAAATTTCAAGATGAGCAAATTCTAATGCTCTAAGATTATTTTATTATATGTAACTTATAATGAGAGTTTCTTTTTATAGAAATATTTTGTCTTAATAAATGCTAGTGACCTGAATTGAGAATTTGTTCATTTAACTATCGACTACGTTATTCATTATCAAAACCTAGTAACTAATAATATAATTGTACTTTAATAAAGTTAGTTTTATGGACATCGATTTGCATTTGTAGAGGAAATTGAAAATCTACCCCTATTACAAGAATTGCACATTTAAAATAATAAACTATATAATTAAATAATATCGAAAAAAATTATTCATCTTACTGGAAAATTTCTGCAAAATAATCATATAACTTGATTTCATGTGGTAATAGTCATGTCAAAACTTCTTTTCTTATAAACTTGGATGTTTCTATTTCTAGAAATAGAAAGAGAGTATTCTTTGATATAATAATACTTGTCATGATTGTTGGCAATCTATAAATGTTCAAAATTGATATTTATAATTTCGTTTGGGTCATTTTTTCCTCAAGTTGACATCTAACCATATCAATTTTATCGATAGTATTAAAGACTTTTATTTTATCATTTTTTATTCATCACATATTATGATAATGATAATACATAATGCATTAAAATTTATTTTTTATGATATTAGAAAAAATTAGCTCAAGGAGATGTAAGGTGTACTAGATTTTAAAGGGGAGGTATGATTATAGGATTAATATCAATTGATCTGATCTCATCCCCATCTATCGCATCTTTTATAGCAATGACTAAAAAATAAAAGTAATTCATGTTAGTAAAATATTTTGAAAGAAGATCTAAATTTTAATAATTATATGATATTATCTAAAATGTTGAATAATATAGCATAATTAGTTTTAAAAAAAAAGCAATCTTGATGGCATTAAAAAAACTACACAAATTTTCACAAACTACTTATTTTTACGGTCCATATTGTGGTGAACTTGGTGTTATTAATCATAAGTTTAAACATCGAAACTATTGAATCTCGGATTTTGATGATGAAATCAATTGATTGGTTAATTGATCTAATCCATATTATTGAGTTAAGTGTGCAGGATTAACTACGATAACCAGAAAACACAAAGCAAGAATACCGGAGTCAAGATCGATGGACGTTTAAGAGTCCGAAGAATCGTCGGAGATGCTACCGGAACCAACCGAGAAGAAATCGGGAACCTATTGGAATTTTCGGAAGTTCGCCGAAGAGATCGTCGGAGGTTCACGGAGATCACCGAGAAGGCTCGGCTACTTGTTAAAGTCATCACAAGATCGAGAGCTTGATGGGAGTCCGTCGGAAGAAGCTCGTCGGAAAGCTCGCCGAAACAAGACTCGACGTTCGCGGTTGAAAGCTTGCTTAGGATGTGTTTTTGTTATGTAGTTTACTTGTAATTAGGATTAGGATTAAGAGATAATCCTATATCCTGGTTAGGGGCCAACTGGGCCCAAAGTCAGATATGGTTTGGGCTTAAATTAAGCCAAACCAGTAAAATCGGAGTGCCAGGCGGTGGCACCGCCTGGCTGGGCGGTGACACCTCCTTGGCTGGGCGGTGGCACCGCCTGGCTGGGCGGTGGCACCTCCAGCACCGGGAACCCTAAGAGAATTCAAATTTTGGAGCCCAAATTTGAATCCTCTTGAGGCCTATAAATACCCCTCAAATCTTAGCTGAGATAACAACTTTTGAGAAGCATTTTGATTGAGAGAAAAGTCTTAGAAAGTCTTAGCAAGTCTTGTTTTCAATTTGCTAGAGAGTTCTCCTCCTCCTTTCTTATTGAAAATTTGTAAGAGGTTGAGCTGCTTGTAAAAGGTTGTAAGAGGGGTGTTTACCCTTCCATTTCACGAGATTTGCTAGTGGAAGGTGGGAGCCTCATCGAAGAGGGGCATCACAAGTGGAGTAGGTCATTTGACCGAACCACTCTAAAAATCGGCGTAATCTCTGGTTTGCATTTTATTATTGTCATTTACATTACTGCAAATCTTCTTACTGCTTTAGTTCCTTATTACCCTTGCTGCGCAACTTTAAGAATACGCTTTCAAGTTAAACTTTTCAAGTTCCGTTCTTATCGTACGAAAGATTTTGTTGAAATCGAAGTTTTAATCCGCTGGACTAATTCACCCAATAAGAAGTTGTCTTCGAAACGTTAGGCCAATAAGAAGTTGTCTTCGAAACGTGATAGACTAACATTACATTATACGTAAAAAAAATAAATTTTGCATTATTGAAGTAATGTGTAGATGGTTGAATTATTAATCACAAGAGTGAGGTAATATAAAGATTAGGGTCACTTCAATTTTATGCATAATGTTATATTATTTTAATACTTTTTATGTAACTGAAATCTTCATTGTATATAGCAACTTCCGTAGTATCTAATAATGTATAAAATGGAAGAATTGAAATGTATAAAAGTTGAATAAAAAATCATGACATCATACAATTTATAAACTATGCTTGTTATATCCATAAGATAAATATTTTATAAGAATATTATCATCTTTTGACAAGATACTTATAGTTTATATAACACTATTAAGATTTAAATTTTTAAAAAATTATTTCATATCTTTCAAGTGTATAAAAGCTACTAAGAGAGGATTTAAAGTTTACTTTGTGAATTACTAATTAATACCTCAGTAGTTTAGTATGTTATTCTCTTTTTGAGATGAAGTATATAAAGCATGGTGTAAAACTCTCCACGCATAGAATTCTTATTTAAAAAGAGGCCCAATTTAATTTTTTATGTTGTCAATTTAGTATTCTTGTAATATGAAAAAATATAAATGTGGATTGAAAATTCTCACTAGTACAATTTTATATTTGAATAATTTCTTGTTCACCTTATTCAGGAATATAATTGATGATCCTCTTCGTACAAGTTAAAAATATTAAAATACGGATGTATTGATTGTCAACTTGACTTGTTCGAGTCATTTGTTAATTATTTTATATCAGAAGTATAATATTTTATAATAAATATCTATTATCTCATGATAATTTAAATCGAGATATGATGTTATCAATATTGTATTTGTCGATAATAAACCTAAAAATATTTGTAATTATTTATCTTTACTTTTATGTTAATTCTTTTACTCAAATCCTAAAAAAGATAAATTTTAATAATGTATTGTTAAAACGAGTGAACAAAAAGTCAAACATATTAAAAATCTAAAATGTCATAATGATATAAAAATTTTAGAAAACTTTAGTTTTGCTTACTCTAAGATTATAACCACTTAAAGTTCAGGATGAGTGTATTTTAATGGTCCAATGCTGGTTTATCTTGGGCAACTAATAAGGCATTTATACTTTCTTTTTATAGCAATGTTTCAACTCATTACCAACTAGTGACTTGAAATTAAAATTTTTTCATTTAACTATCATGTAAGTTATTTATCATTAAAATATAAGAGCTTAGAATATTGTTATAATATAATGGAGTGAGGATATTGTGTGTTGGTCTACTTTTGTAGTGGAAATTGGAACTCTAACTCGCTCTCACGAATTATCAATTTATGGCAATAGACTATATAATTAAATAATATTGAGAAACAATATATTATATTGGAATAATTATGTAATATAATGACATAACTATATTTTATGTGGTAATAGTTATATCCAACCTTCTTTTCAAGAAAACATAGAATCGATAGTTATAATAATGCTTTTCACGGATGAAAGTTAATATTTAAAATTTCGTTTGGGTTATCTTTTCTACAAGCTCACATTTAACTATTTCAATTTTATCGATAAAATTTGAGAGACATATATTTTAATAATTTTTAGATCATTTCGAAGTAAAATAATGACAACGCATAATGCATTACAATTTATTGTTTATGATATTAAGACAATGAACCTAATCGTGTACAGTGGGGACTATAGGATTATGTAGAGGAGGAATGATAAAAGGTTTTATATCGAATGATTTAATGTCATCTCCAGCTATATCCTCTTTGATAGCAATGGCTAAAGAACAAAAGTAATTCAATTAGTAAAATATTTTGAAACAAGATCTAAATTTTAACAAGCATACGAAGCAATAAAAACTATTATCGAATATAGCAAAATTAGTAAAAGAAACAAGCTTTAAGATTTGCATCAAAAGAATTGAAGATAACTCTTCACTTAACATATTTCCTATATGGTCCGCATTTAGAAGAACTTGGTGTTATTTATCATTGTTTTAATATCAAAACTACAATAATGCTGGATCATACGCTATTTCAAATACTATAAATAAATAAATAATAATTACTACTGACCTAAGATTTTTGCCAACTCTTCTAATGCTGAAGATGATGTTGGAGCAAGCTTATCAGATGCTACCGGGAAAAATTGCAATGTCGTTAAGAGGAGGAAGACCATCAGGCTAATGAGAAGTTGTCTTAGAAACATGATGGGCCAACACTTGAATATTTGTAAATGAAATTACAATACTGAAGTAATATATCTTGATTGATGAATTGTTTATCGCAAGAGTGAGTTGCTTTAAAGATTAGGATTAATTAAACATTATGCATGAGGTTTTAGTTTTTTGAAACTGACCATGGTCGTCTAGAAACTGAAATCTTCATTGTATATTGTAACTTTCTTTGCATGCAATAACATATCTCATGGTACAAGGGAAATGTATATAAATTAAATAAAGAATTGTGACTTTATACACTATGCTTGTTATATTTATTAATAAATATTTTATAGAAATAATATCATCTTTTAACATAATGCATATACTTTATGTAAAAATCTAAGATTATTGTATGGTAAGTTGAAAAAAATATATTCCATATCCTTCAAGTGCATAAATATTATTGAGAGAGGAATAAGCATCTCTTTTGTAAATTGGCTAGTAATCCTTTAGTCATCCAATACTTTATGCTCTTTTTGTGATCAATTACATGAGGCATGGTCCTTAACTCCACACATAGAAATCTTTTTAAAAAATAAAACTAACTTAATTTTTTTTAGATCAATTTTCTTGTAATTTTTGAAAATATAAAAAGCAAAAATTCTCACTCTTAGAAATAATGATTTGAATAAAAAGCAAAAATTCTCACCTTTATTAATGAACCTAGTCGATGATCTTTTTCATAAAATTTAAAAATATCAAAACGTGGATGAAATTATTGTCAATTTGACATATTCAAGATGTTTGTTCGTTATTTTATATCAAAAGAGCAATATATTTCAATAAACATCAAGATTATCATGATAATTTGAGTCATAATATGATGTTATCATGATTTTAAACGAGCATGGCAAAGTTAGAAATATTTGTAAAAAAGTCTTTCATTTTGTGTTAATTTGTTTCCTTCATGCTAAATGACAAAGAAGAATTTTAATAATCAATTGTATAAATTTGTGAACTAAAAAGTTAAACATAATCAAAATTTATGAAGACAAATTTGATATTTTGTTAAAATGCCTTAAATATTTGTTTTGCCAACATTGACTTTGCAATCACTTAATTTTCAAGATGAGCAAATTCTAATGCTCTAAGATTATTTTATTATAGGTAACTTATAATGAGAGTTTCTTTTTATAGAAATATTTTGACTTAGTAAATGCTAGTGACCTAAATTGAGAATTTGTTCATTTAACTATCGACTACGTTATTCATTATCAAAACCTAGTAGCTAATAATATAATTGTACTTTAATAAAGTTAGTTTTATGGACATTGATTTGCATTTGTAGAGGAAATTGAAAATCTACCCCTATTACAAGAATTACACATTTAAAATAATAAACTATATAATTAAATAATATCGAAAAAAATTATTCATCTTACTGGAAAATTTCTACAAAATAATGATATAACTTGATTTCATGTGGTAATAGTCATGTCAAAATTTCTTTCTTATAAACTTGGATGTTTCTATTTCTAGAAATAGAAAGAGAGCATTCTTTGATATAATAATACTTGTCATGATTGTTGGCAATCTATAAATATTTAAAATTGATATTTATAATATTGTTTGGGTCATTTTTTCCTCAAGTTGACATCTAACCATATCAATTTTATCGATAATATTAAAGACTTTTTTTTTATCATTTTTTATTCATCACATATTATGATAATGATAATACATAATGCATTAAAATTTATTTTTTATGATATTAGAAAAACTTAGCTCAAGGAGATGTAAGGTGTACTAGATTTTAAAGGGGAGGTATGATTATAGGATTAATATCAATTGATCTGATCTCATCCCCAACTATCGCCTCTTTTATAGCAATGGCTAAAAAATAAACGTAATTCATGTTACTAAAATATTTTGAAAGAAGATCTAAATTTTAATAATTATATGATATTATCTAAAATGTTGAATAATATAGCATAATTAGTTAAAAAAAAAAAAGCAATCTTGATGGCATTAAAAAAACTACACAAATTTTCACAAACTACTTATTTTTAAGGTCCATATTGTGGTGAACTTGGTGTTATTAATCATAAGTTTTAACATCGAAACATACATAATGCGTCATCGTATATTATTCCGAATATCTTAAGCAAGTGAAACTATATTATTACTAAAATAATATTTTAGCCAACTATTCTAATTCTCAAGATGATGGAGGAGCAATCTCTTTATATGATAGTGCAAAAAATTACATTGTCGTTTAAAGAAGGAAGATCGTTAGGCCAATAAGAAGTTGTCTTCGAACGTGATAGACTAACATTACATTATACGTAAAAAAAATAAATTTTGCATTATTGAAGTAATGTGTAGATGGTTGAATTATTAATCACAAGAGTGAGGTAATATAAAGATTAGGGTCAATTAAATTTTATGCATAATGTTATATTATTTTAATACTTTTAATGTAACTGAAATCTTTATTGTATATAGTAACTTCCGTAGTATCTAATAATGTATAAAATGGAAGAATTGAAATGTATAAAAGTTGAATAAAAAATCATGACATCATACAATTTATAAACTATGCTTGTTATATCCATAAGGTAAATATTTTATAAGAATATTATCATCTTTTGACAAGATACTTATAGTTTATATAACACTATTAAGATTTAAATTTAAAAAAATTATTTCATATCTTTTAAGTGCATAAAAGCTACTAAGAGAGGATTTAAAGTTTACTTTGTGAATTACTAATTAATACCTCAGTAGTTTAGTATGTTATGCTCTTTTTGAGATGAAGTATATAAAGCATGGTGTAAAACTCTCGACGCATAGAATTCTTATTTAAAATGAGGCCCAATTTAATTTTTTATGTTGTCAATTTAGTATTCTTGTAATATGAAAAAATCTAAATGTGGATTGAAAATTCTCACTAGTACAATTTTATATTTGAATAATTTCTTGTTCACCTTATTCAGGAATATAGTTGATGATCCTCTTCCAACAAGTTAAAAATATTAAAATACGGATGTATTGATTGTCAACTTGACTTGTTCGAGTCATTTGTTAATTATTTTATATCAGAAGTATAATATTTTATAATAAATATCTATTATCTCATGATAATTTAAATCGAGATATGTTGTTATCAATATTGTATTTGTCGATAATAAACCTAAAAATATTTGTAATTATTTATCTTTGCTTTTATGTTAATTCTTTTACTCAAATCCTAAAAAAGATAAAATTTAATAATGTATTGTTAAAAGGAGTGAACAAAAAGTCAAACATATTAAAAATCTAAAATGTCACAATTATATAAAAATTTAAAAAAACTTTAGTTTTGCCTACTCTAAGATTATAACCACTTAAAGTTCAGGATGAGTGTATTTTAATGGTCCAATGCTGGTTTATCTTGGGCAACTAATAAGGCATTTATACTTTCTTTTTATAGCAATGTTTCAACTCATTACCAACTAGTGACTTGAAATTAAATTTTTTTCATTTAACTATCATGTAAGTTATTAATCATTAAAATATAAGAGCTTAGAATATTGTTATAATATAATGGAGTGAGGATATTGTGTGTTGGTCTACTTTTGTAGTGGAAATTGGAACTCTAACTCGCTCTCACGAATTATCAATTTATGGCAATAGACTATATAATTAAATAATATTGAGAAACAATATATTATATTGGAATAATTATGTAATATAATGACATAACTATATTTTATGTGGTAATAGTTATATCCAACCTTCTTTTCAAGAAAACATAGAATCGATAGTTATAATAATGCTTTTCACGGATGAAAGTTAATATTTAAAATTTCGTTTGGGTTATCTTTTCTACAAGCTCACATTTAACTATTTCAATTTTATCGATAAAATTTGAGAGACATATATTTTAATAATTTTTAGATCATTTCGAAGTAAAATAATGACAACGCATAATGCATTACAATTTATTGTTTATGATATTAAGACAATGAACCTAATCGTGTACAGCGGGGACTATAGGATTATGTAGAGGAGGAATGATAAAAGGTTTTATATCGAATGATTTGATGTCATCTCCAGCTATAGCCTCTTTGATAGCAATGGCTAAAGAACAAAAGTAATTCAATTAGTAAAATATTTTGAAACAAACTCTAAATTTTAACAAGCATACGAAGCAATAAAAACTATTATCGAATATAACAAAATTAGTAAAAGAAACAAGCTTTTAGATTTGCATCAAAAGAATTGAAGATAACTCTTCACTTAACATATTTCCTATATGGTCAGCATTGAGAAGAACTTGGTGTTATTTATCATTGTTTTAATATCAAAACTACAATAATGCTGGATCATACGCTATTTCAAATACTATAAGTAAATAAATAATAATTACTACTGACCTAAGATTTTTGCCAACTCTTCTAATGCTGAAGATGATGTTGGAGGAAGCTTATCAGACGCTACCGAGAAAAATTGCATTGTCGTTAAGAGGAGGAAGACCATCAGGCTAATGAGAAGTTGTCTTAGAAACATGTTGGGCCAACACTTGAATATTTGTAAATGAAATTACAATACTGAAGTAATATATCTTGATGGATGAATTGTTTTATCGCAAGAGTGAGTTGCTTTAAAAATTAGGATTAATTAAACGTTATGCATGAGGTTTTAGTTTTTTGAAACTGACCATGGTCGTCTAGAAACTGAAATCTTCATTGTATATTGTAACTTTCTTTGCATGCAATAACATATCAAATGGTACAAGGGAAATGTATATAAATTAAATAAAGAATTATGACTTTATACACTATGCTTGTTATATTTATTAATAAATATTTTATAGAAATAATGTCATCTTTTAACATAATGCATATACTTTATGTAAAAATCTAAGATTATTGTATGGTATGTTGAAAAAAATATATTCCATATCCTTCAAGTGCATAAATATAATTGAGAGAGGAATAAGCATCTCTTTTGTAAATTGGCTAGTAATCCTTTAGTCATCCAATACTTTATGCTTTTTTGTGATCAATTACATGAGGCATGGTTCTAAACTCCACACATAGAAATCTTTTTTAAAAATAGAACTAACTTAAATTTTTTTAGATCAATTTTCTTGTAATTTTTGAAAATATAAAAAACAAAAATTCTTACTCTTAGAAATAATAATTTGAATAATATCTAGTTCACCTTTATTAATGAACCTAGTCGATGATCTTTTTCATAAAATTTAAAATTTTCAAAATGTGGATGAAATTATTGTCAATTTGACATATTCAAGATGTTTGTTCATTATTTTATATCAAAAGAGCAAACTATTTCAATAAACATCAAGATTATCATGATAATTTGAGTCATAATATGATGTTATCATGATTTTAAACGAGCATGGCAAAGTTAGAAATATTTGTAAAAAAGTCTTGCATTTTATGTTAATTTGTTTCCCCCATGCTAAATAACAAAGATGAATTTTAATAATCAATTGTATAAATATGTGAATTAAAAAGTTAAACATAATCAAAATTTATGAAGACAAATTTGATATTTTGTTAAAATGCCTTAAATATTTGTTTTGCCAACATTGACTTTGCAATCACTTAATTTTCAAGATGAGCAAATTCTAATGCTCTAAGATTATTTTATTATAGGTAACTTATAATGAGAGTTTCTTTTTATAGAAATATTTTGACTTAGTAAATGCTAGTGACCTAAATTGAGAATTTGTTCATTTAACTATCGACTACGTTATTCATTATCAAAACCTAGTAGCTAATAATATAATTATACTTTAATAAAGTTAGTTTTATGGACATTGATTTGCATTTGTAGAGGAAATTGAAAATCTACCCCTATTACAAGAATTACACATTTAAAATAATAAACTATATAATTAAATAATATCGAAAAAAATTATTCATCTTACTGGAAAATTTCTACAAAATAATGATATAACTTGATTTCATGTGGTAATAGTCATGTCAAAATTTCTTTCTTATAAACTTGGATGTTTCTATTTCTAGAAATAGAAAGAGAGCATTCTTTGATATAATAATACTTGTCATGATTGTTGGCAATCTATAAATATTTAAAATTGATATTTATAATATTGTTTGGGTCATTTTTTCCTCAAGTTGACATCTAACCATATCAATTTTATCGATAATATTAAAGACTTTTATTTTATCATTTTTTATTCATCACATATTATGATAATGATAATACATAATGCATTAAAATTTATTTTTTATGATATTAGAAAAACTTAGCTCAAGGAGATGTAAGGTGTACTAGATTTTAAAGGGGAGGTATGATTATAGGATTAATATCAATTGATCTGATCTCATCCCCAACTATCGCCTCTTTTATAGCAATGGCTAAAAAATAAACGTAATTCATGTTACTAAAATATTTTGAAAGAAGATCTAAATTTTAATAATTATATGATATTATCTAAAATGTTGAATAATATAGCATAATTAGTTAAAAAAAAAAAAGCAATCTTGATGGCATTAAAAAAACTACACAAATTTTCACAAACTACTTATTTTTAAGGTCCATATTGTGGTGAACTTGGTGTTATTAATCATAAGTTTTAACATCGAAACATACATAATGCGTCATCGTATATTATTCCGAATATCTTAAGCAAGTGAAACTATATTATTACTAAAATAATATTTTAGCCAACTATTCTAATTCTCAAGATGATGGAGGAGCAATCTCTTTATATGATAGTGCAAAAAATTACATTGTCGTTTAAAGAAGGAAGATCGTTAGGCCAATAAGAAGTTGTCTTCGAACGTGATAGACTAACATTACATTATACGTAAAAAAAATAAATTTTGCATTATTGAAGTAATGTGTAGATGGTTGAATTATTAATCACAAGAGTGAGGTAATATAAAGATTAGGGTCAATTAAATTTTATGCATAATGTTATATTATTTTAATACTTTTAATGTAACTGAAATCTTTATTGTATATAGTAACTTCCGTAGTATCTAATAATGTATAAAATGGAAGAATTGAAATGTATAAAAGTTGAATAAAAAATCATGACATCATACAATTTATAAACTATGCTTGTTATATCCATAAGGTAAATATTTTATAAGAATATTATCATCTTTTGACAAGATACTTATAGTTTATATAACACTATTAAGATTTAAATTTAAAAAAATTATTTCATATCTTTCAAGTGCATAAAAGCTACTAAGAGAGGATTTAAAGTTTACTTTGTTTATTACTAATTAATACCTCAGTAGTTTAGTATGTTATGCTCTTTTTGAGATGAAGTATATAAAGCATGGTGTAAAACTCTCGACGCATAGAATTCTTATTTAAAATGAGGCCCAATTTAATTTTTTATGTTGTCAATTTAGTATTCTTGTAATATGAAAAAATCTAAATGTGGATTGAAAATTCTCACTAGTACAATTTTATATTTGAATAATTTCTTGTTCACCTTATTCAGGAATATAGTTGATGATCCTCTTCCAACAAGTTAAAAATATTAAAATACGGATGTATTGATTGTCAACTTGACTTGTTCGAGTCATTTGTTAATTATTTTATATCAGAAGTATAATATTTTATAATAAATATCTATTATCTCATGATAATTTAAATCGAGATATGTTGTTATCAATATTGTATTTGTCGATAATAAACCTAAAAATATTTGTAATTATTTATCTTTGCTTTTATGTTAATTCTTTTACTCAAATCCTAAAAAAGATAAAATTTAATAATGTATTGTTAAAAGGAGTGAACAAAAAGTCAAACATATTAAAAATCTAAAATGTCACAATTATATAAAAATTTAAAAAAACTTTAGTTTTGCCTACTCTAAGATTATAACCACTTAAAGTTCAGGATGAGTGTATTTTAATGGTCCAATGCTAGTTTATCTTGGGCAACTAATAAGGCATTTATACTTTCTTTTTATAGCAATGTTTCAACTCATTACCAACTAGTGACTTGAAATTAAATTTTTTTCATTTAACTATCATGTAAGTTATTAATCATTAAAATATAAGAGCTTAGAATATTGTTATAATATAATGGAGTGAGGATATTGTGTGTTGGTCTACTTTTGTAGTGGAAATTGGAACTCTAACTCGCTCTCACGAATTATCAATTTATGGCAATAGACTATATAATTAAATAATATTGAGAAACAATATATTATATTGGAATAATTATGTAATATAATGACATAACTATATTTTATGTGGTAATAGTTATATCCAACCTTCTTTTCAAGAAAACATAGAATCGATAGTTATAATAATGCTTTTCACGGATGAAAGTTAATATTTAAAATTTCGTTTGGGTTATCTTTTCTACAAGCTCACATTTAACTATTTCAATTTTATCGATAAAATTTGAGAGACATATATTTTAATAATTTTTAGATCATTTCGAAGTAAAATAATGACAACGCATAATGCATTACAATTTATTGTTTATGATATTAAGACAATGAACCTAATCGTGTACAGCGGGGACTATAGGATTATGTAGAGGAGGAATGATAAAAGGTTTTATATCGAATGATTTGATGTCATCTCCAGCTATAGCCTCTTTGATAGCAATGGCTAAAGAACAAAAGTAATTCAATTAGTAAAATATTTTGAAACAAACTCTAAATTTTAACAAGCATACGAAGCAATAAAAACTATTATCGAATATAACAAAATTAGTAAAAGAAACAAGCTTTTAGATTTGCATCAAAAGAATTGAAGATAACTCTTCACTTAACATATTTCCTATATGGTCAGCATTGAGAAGAACTTGGTGTTATTTATCATTGTTTTAATATCAAAACTACAATAATGCTGGATCATACGCTATTTCAAATACTATAAGTAAATAAATAATAATTACTACTGACCTAAGATTTTTGCCAACTCTTCTAATGCTGAAGATGATGTTGGAGGAAGCTTATCAGACGCTACCGAGAAAAATTGCATTGTCGTTAAGAGGAGGAAGACCATCAGGCTAATGAGAAGTTGTCTTAGAAACATGATGGGCCAACACTTGAATATTTGTAAATGAAATTACAATACTGAAGTAATATATCTTGATGGATGAATTGTTTTATCGCAAGAGTGAGTTGCTTTAAAAATTAGGATTAATTAAACGTTATGCATGAGGTTTTAGTTTTTTGAAACTGACCATGGTCGTCTAGAAACTGAAATCTTCATTGTATATTGTAACTTTCTTTGCATGCAATAACATATCAAATGGTACAAGGGAAATGTATATAAATTAAATAAAGAATTATGACTTTATACACAATGCTTGTTATATTTATTAATAAATATTTTATAGAAATAATGTCATCTTTAAACATAATGCATATACTTTATGTAAAAATCTAAGATTATTGTATGGTATGTTGAAAAAAATATATTCCATATCCTTCAAGTGCATAAATATAATTGAGAGAGGAATAAGCATCTCTTTTGTAAATTGGCTAGTAATCCTTTAGTCATCCAATACTTTATGCTTTTTTGTGATCAATTACATGAGGCATGGTTCTAAACTCCACACATAGAAATCTTTTTTAAAAATAGAACTAACTTAAATTTTTTTAGATCAATTTTCTTGTAATTTTTGAAAATATAAAAAACAAAAATTCTTACTCTTAGAAATAATAATTTGAATAATATCTAGTTCACCTTTATTAATGAACCTAGTCGATGATCTTTTTCATAAAATTTAAAATTTTCAAAATGTGGATGAAAATATTGTCAATTTGACATATTCAAGATGTTTGTTCATTATTTTATATCAAAAGAGCAAACTATTTCAATAAACATCAAGATTATCATGATAATTTGAGTCATAATATGATGTTATCATGATTTTAAACGAGCATGGCAAAGTTAGAAATATTTGTAAAAAAGTCTTGCATTTTATGTTAATTTGTTTCCCCCATGCTAAATAACAAAGATGAATTTTAATAATCAATTGTATAAATATGTGAATTAAAAAGTTAAACATAATCAAAATTTATGAAGACAAATTTGATATTTTGTTAAAATGCCTTAAATATTTGTTTTGCCAACATTGACTTTGCAATCACTTAATTTTCAAGATGAGCAAATTCTAATGCTCTAAGATTATTTTATTATAGGTAACTTATAATGAGAGTTTCTTTTTATAGAAATATTTTGACTTAGTAAATGCTAGTGACCTAAATTGAGAATTTGTTCATTTAACTATCGACTACATTATTCATTATCAAAACCTAGTAGCTAATAATATAATTATACTTTAATAAAGTTAGTTTTATGGACATTGATTTGCATTTGTAGAGGAAATTGAAAATCTACCCCTATTACAAGAATTACACATTTAAAATAATAAACTATATAATTAAATAATATCGAAAAAAAATATTCATCTTACTGGAAAATTTCTACAAAATAATGATATAACTTGATTTCATGTGGTAATAGTCATGTCAAAATTTCTTTCTTATAAACTTGGATGTTTCTATTTCTAGAAATAGAAAGAGAGCATTCTTTGATATAATAATACTTGTCATGATTGTTGGCAATCTATAAATATTTAAAATTGATATTTATAATATTGTTTGGGTCATTTTTTCCTCAAGTTGACATCTAACCATATCAATTTTATCGATAATATTAAAGACTTTTTTTTTATCATTTTTTATTCATCACATATTATGATAATGATAATACATAATGCATTAAAATTTATTTTTTATGATATTAGAAAAACTTAGCTCAAGGAGATGTAAGGTGTACTAGATTTTAAAGGGGAGGTATGATTATAGGATTAATATCAATTGATCTGATCTCATCCCCAACTATCGCCTCTTTTATAGCAATGGCTAAAAAATAAACGTAATTCATGTTACTAAAATATTTTGAAAGAAGATCTAAATTTTAATAATTATATGATATTATCTAAAATGTTGAATAATATAGCATAATTAGTTAAAAAAAAAAAGCAATCTTGATGGCATTAAAAAAACTACACAAATTTTCACAAACTACTTATTTTTAAGGTCCATATTGTGGTGAACTTGGTGTTATTAATCATAAGTTTTAACATCGAAACATACATAATGCGTCATCGTATATTATTCCGAATATCTTAAGCAAGTGAAACTATATTATTACTAAAATAATATTTTAGCCAACTATTCTAATTCTCAAGATGATGGAGGAGCAATCTCTATATATGATAGTGCAAAAAATTACATTGTCGTTTAAAGAAGGAAGATCGTTAGGCCAATAAGAAGTTGTCTTCGAACGTGATAGACTAACATTACATTATACGTAAAAAAAATAAATTTTGCATTATTGAAGTAATGTGTAGATGGTTGAATTATTAATCACAAGAGTGAGGTAATATAAAGATTAGGGTCAATTAAATTTTATGCATAATGTTATATTATTTTAATACTTTTAATGTAACTGAAATCTTTATTGTATATAGTAACTTCCGTAGTATCTAATAATGTATAAAATGGAAGAATTGAAATGTATAAAAGTTGAATAAAAAATCATGACATCATACAATTTATAAACTATGCTTGTTATATCCATAAGGTAAATATTTTATAAGAATATTATCATCTTTTGACAAGATACTTATAGTTTATATAACACTATTAAGATTTAAATTTAAAAAAATTATTTCATATCTTTTAAGTGCATAAAAGCTACTAAGAGAGGATTTAAAGTTTACTTTGTGAATTACTAATTAATACCTCAGTAGTTTAGTATGTTATGCTCTTTTTGAGATGAAGTATATAAAGCATGGTGTAAAACTCTCGACGCATAGAATTCTTATTTAAAATGAGGCCCAATTTAATTTTTTATGTTGTCAATTTAGTATTCTTGTAATATGAAAAAATCTAAATGTGGATTGAAAATTCTCACTAGTACAATTTTATATTTGAATAATTTCTTGTTCACCTTATTCAGGAATATAGTTGATGATCCTCTTCCAACAAGTTAAAAATATTAAAATACGGATGTATTGATTGTCAACTTGACTTGTTCGAGTCATTTGTTAATTATTTTATATCAGAAGTATAATATTTTATAATAAATATCTATTATCTCATGATAATTTAAATCGAGATATGTTGTTATCAATATTGTATTTGTCGATAATAAACCTAAAAATATTTGTAATTATTTATCTTTGCTTTTATGTTAATTCTTTTACTCAAATCCTAAAAAAGATAAAATTTAATAATGTATTGTTAAAAGGAGTGAACAAAAAGTCAAACATATTAAAAATCTAAAATGTCACAATTATATAAAAATTTAAAAAAACTTTAGTTTTGCCTACTCTAAGATTATAACCACTTAAAGTTCAGGATGAGTGTATTTTAATGGTCCAATGCTAGTTTATCTTGGGCAACTAATAAGGCATTTATACTTTCTTTTTATAGCAATGTTTCAACTCATTACCAACTAGTGACTTGAAATTAAATTTTTTTCATTTAACTATCATGTAAGTTATTAATCATTAAAATATAAGAGCTTAGAATATTGTTATAATATAATGGAGTGAGGATATTGTGTGTTGGTCTACTTTTGTAGTGGAAATTGGAACTCTAACTCGCTCTCACGAATTATCAATTTATGGCAATAGACTATATAATTAAATAATATTGAGAAACAATATATTATATTGGAATAATTATGTAATATAATGACATAACTATATTTTATGTGGTAATAGTTATATCCAACCTTCTTTTCAAGAAAACATAGAATCGATAGTTATAATAATGCTTTTCACGGATGAAAGTTAATATTTAAAATTTCGTTTGGGTTATCTTTTCTACAAGCTCACATTTAACTATTTCAATTTTATCGATAAAATTTGAGAGACATATATTTTAATAATTTTTAGATCATTTCGAAGTAAAATAATGACAACGCATAATGCATTACAATTTATTGTTTATGATATTAAGACAATGAACCTAATCGTGTACAGCGGGGACTATAGGATTATGTAGAGGAGGAATGATAAAAGGTTTTATATCGAATGATTTGATGTCATCTCCAGCTATAGCCTCTTTGATAGCAATGGCTAAAGAACAAAAGTAATTCAATTAGTAAAATATTTTGAAACAAACTCTAAATTTTAACAAGCATACGAAGCAATAAAAACTATTATCGAATATAACAAAATTAGTAAAAGAAACAAGCTTTTAGATTTGCATCAAAAGAATTGAAGATAACTCTTCACTTAACATATTTCCTATATGGTCAGCATTGAGAAGAACTTGGTGTTATTTATCATTGTTTTAATATCAAAACTACAATAATGCTGGATCATACGCTATTTCAAATACTATAAGTAAATAAATAATAATTACTACTGACCTAAGATTTTTGCCAACTCTTCTAATGCTGAAGATGATGTTGGAGGAAGCTTATCAGACGCTACCGAGAAAAATTGCATTGTCGTTAAGAGGAGGAAGACCATCAGGCTAATGAGAAGTTGTCTTAGAAACATGATGGGCCAACACTTGAATATTTGTAAATGAAATTACAATACTGAAGTAATATATCTTGATGGATGAATTGTTTTATCGCAAGAGTGAGTTGCTTTAAAAATTAGGATTAATTAAACGTTATGCATGAGGTTTTAGTTTTTTGAAACTGACCATGGTCGTCTAGAAACTGAAATCTTCATTGTATATTGTAACTTTCTTTGCATGCAATAACATATCAAATGGTACAAGGGAAATGTATATAAATTAAATAAAGAATTATGACTTTATACACAATGCTTGTTATATTTATTAATAAATATTTTATAGAAATAATGTCATCTTTAAACATAATGCATATACTTTATGTAAAAATCTAAGATTATTGTATGGTATGTTGAAAAAAATATATTCCATATCCTTCAAGTGCATAAATATAATTGAGAGAGGAATAAGCATCTCTTTTGTAAATTGGCTAGTAATCCTTTAGTCATCCAATACTTTATGCTTTTTTGTGATCAATTACATGAGGCATGGTTCTAAACTCCACACATAGAAATCTTTTTTAAAAATAGAACTAACTTAAATTTTTTTAGATCAATTTTCTTGTAATTTTTGAAAATATAAAAAACAAAAATTCTTACTCTTAGAAATAATAATTTGAATAATATCTAGTTCACCTTTATTAATGAACCTAGTCGATGATCTTTTTCATAAAATTTAAAATTTTCAAAATGTGGATGAAATTATTGTCAATTTGACATATTCAAGATGTTTGTTCATTATTTTATATCAAAAGAGCAAACTATTTCAATAAACATCAAGATTATCATGATAATTTGAGTCATAATATGATGTTATCATGATTTTAAACGAGCATGGCAAAGTTAGAAATATTTGTAAAAAAGTCTTGCATTTTATGTTAATTTGTTTCCCCCATGCTAAATAACAAAGATGAATTTTAATAATCAATTGTATAAATATGTGAATTAAAAAGTTAAACATAATCAAAATTTATGAAGACAAATTTGATATTTTGTTAAAATGCCTTAAATATTTGTTTTGCCAACATTGACTTTGCAATCACTTAATTTTCAAGATGAGCAAATTCTAATGCTCTAAGATTATTTTATTATAGGTAACTTATAATGAGAGTTTCTTTTTATAGAAATATTTTGACTTAGTAAATGCTAGTGACCTAAATTGAGAATTTGTTCATTTAACTATCGACTACATTATTCATTATCAAAACCTAGTAGCTAATAATATAATTATACTTTAATAAAGTTAGTTTTATGGACATTGATTTGCATTTGTAGAGGAAATTGAAAATCTACCCCTATTACAAGAATTACACATTTAAAATAATAAACTATATAATTAAATAATATCGAAAAAAAATATTCATCTTACTGGAAAATTTCTACAAAATAATGATATAACTTGATTTCATGTGGTAATAGTCATGTCAAAATTTCTTTCTTATAAACTTGGATGTTTCTATTTCTAGAAATAGAAAGAGAGCATTCTTTGATATAATAATACTTGTCATGATTGTTGGCAATCTATAAATATTTAAAATTGATATTTATAATATTGTTTGGGTCATTTTTTCCTCAAGTTGACATCTAACCATATCAATTTTATCGATAATATTAAAGACTTTTTTTTTATCATTTTTTATTCATCACATATTATGATAATGATAATACATAATGCATTAAAATTTATTTTTTATGATATTAGAAAAACTTAGCTCAAGGAGATGTAAGGTGTACTAGATTTTAAAGGGGAGGTATGATTATAGGATTAATATCAATTGATCTGATCTCATCCCCAACTATCGCCTCTTTTATAGCAATGGCTAAAAAATAAACGTAATTCATGTTACTAAAATATTTTGAAAGAAGATCTAAATTTTAATAATTATATGATATTATCTAAAATGTTGAATAATATAGCATAATTAGTTAAAAAAAAAAAGCAATCTTGATGGCATTAAAAAAACTACACAAATTTTCACAAACTACTTATTTTTAAGGTCCATATTGTGGTGAACTTGGTGTTATTAATCATAAGTTTTAACATCGAAACATACATAATGCGTCATCGTATATTATTCCGAATATCTTAAGCAAGTGAAACTATATTATTACTAAAATAATATTTTAGCCAACTATTCTAATTCTCAAGATGATGGAGGAGCAATCTCTATATATGATAGTGCAAAAAATTACATTGTCGTTTAAAGAAGGAAGATCGTTAGGCCAATAAGAAGTTGTCTTCGAACGTGATAGACTAACATTACATTATACGTAAAAAAAATAAATTTTGCATTATTGAAGTAATGTGTAGATGGTTGAATTATTAATCACAAGAG
The DNA here is from genome assembly GCF_036884655.1 of Musa acuminata AAA Group. Classification (NCBI taxonomy): domain Eukaryota; kingdom Viridiplantae; phylum Streptophyta; class Magnoliopsida; order Zingiberales; family Musaceae; genus Musa; species Musa acuminata. Next base: position 38,571,922 of record NC_088327.1, read on the forward strand.
TGAGGTAATATAAAGATTAGGGTCAATTAAATTTTATGCATAATGTTATATTATTTTAATACTTTTAATGTAACTGAAATCTTTATTGTATATAGTAACTTCCGTAGTATCTAATAATGTATAAAATGGAAGAATTGAAATGTATAAAAGTTGAATAAAAAATCATGACATCATACAATTTATAAACTATGCTTGTTATATCCATAAGGTAAATATTTTATAAGAATATTATCATCTTTTGACAAGATACTTATAGTTTATATAACACTATTAAGATTTAAATTTAAAAAAATTATTTCATATCTTTTAAGTGCATAAAAGCTACTAAGAGAGGATTTAAAGTTTACTTTGTGAATTACTAATTAATACCTCAGTAGTTTAGTATGTTATGCTCTTTTTGAGATGAAGTATATAAAGCATGGTGTAAAACTCTCGACGCATAGAATTCTTATTTAAAATGAGGCCCAATTTAATTTTTTATGTTGTCAATTTAGTATTCTTGTAATATGAAAAAATCTAAATGTGGATTGAAAATTCTCACTAGTACAATTTTATATTTGAATAATTTCTTGTTCACCTTATTCAGGAATATAGTTGATGATCCTCTTCCAACAAGTTAAAAATATTAAAATACGGATGTATTGATTGTCAACTTGACTTGTTCGAGTCATTTGTTAATTATTTTATATCAGAAGTATAATATTTTATAATAAATATCTATTATCTCATGATAATTTAAATCGAGATATGTTGTTATCAATATTGTATTTGTCGATAATAAACCTAAAAATATTTGTAATTATTTATCTTTGCTTTTATGTTAATTCTTTTACTCAAATCCTAAAAAAGATAAAATTTAATAATGTATTGTTAAAAGGAGTGAACAAAAAGTCAAACATATTAAAAATCTAAAATGTCACAATTATATAAAAATTTAAAAAAACTTTAGTTTTGCCTACTCTAAGATTATAACCACTTAAAGTTCAGGATGAGTGTATTTTAATGGTCCAATGCTAGTTTATCTTGGGCAACTAATAAGGCATTTATACTTTCTTTTTATAGCAATGTTTCAACTCATTACCAACTAGTGACTTGAAATTAAATTTTTTTCATTTAACTATCATGTAAGTTATTAATCATTAAAATATAAGAGCTTAGAATATTGTTATAATATAATGGAGTGAGGATATTGTGTGTTGGTCTACTTTTGTAGTGGAAATTGGAACTCTAACTCGCTCTCACGAATTATCAATTTATGGCAATAGACTATATAATTAAATAATATTGAGAAACAATATATTATATTGGAATAATTATGTAATATAATGACATAACTATATTTTATGTGGTAATAGTTATATCCAACCTTCTTTTCAAGAAAACATAGAATCGATAGTTATAATAATGCTTTTCACGGATGAAAGTTAATATTTAAAATTTCGTTTGGGTTATCTTTTCTACAAGCTCACATTTAACTATTTCAATTTTATCGATAAAATTTGAGAGACATATATTTTAATAATTTTTAGATCATTTCGAAGTAAAATAATGACAACGCATAATGCATTACAATTTTTTGTTTATGATATTAAGACAATGAACCTAATCGTGTACAGCGGGGACTATAGGATTATGTAGAGGAGGAATGATAAAAGGTTTTATATCGAATGATTTGATGTCATCTCCAGCTATAGCCTCTTTGATAGCAATGGCTAAAGAACAAAAGTAATTCAATTAGTAAAATATTTTGAAACAAACTCTAAATTTTAACAAGCATACGAAGCAATAAAAACTATTATCGAATATAACAAAATTAGTAAAAGAAACAAGCTTTTAGATTTGCATCAAAAGAATTGAAGATAACTCTTCACTTAACATATTTCCTATATGGTCAGCATTGAGAAGAACTTGGTGTTATTTATCATTGTTTTAATATCAAAACTACAATAATGCTGGATCATACGCTATTTCAAATACTATAAGTAAATAAATAATAATTACTACTGACCTAAGATTTTTGCCAACTCTTCTAATGCTGAAGATGATGTTGGAGGAAGCTTATCAGACGCTACCGAGAAAAATTGCATTGTCGTTAAGAGGAGGAAGACCATCAGGCTAATGAGAAGTTGTCTTAGAAACATGATGGGCCAACACTTGAATATTTGTAAATGAAATTACAATACTGAAGTAATATATCTTGATGGATGAATTGTTTTATCGCAAGAGTGAGTTGCTTTAAAAATTAGGATTAATTAAACGTTATGCATGAGGTTTTAGTTTTTTGAAACTGACCATGGTCGTCTAGAAACTGAAATCTTCATTGTATATTGTAACTTTCTTTGCATGCAATAACATATCAAATGGTACAAGGGAAATGTATATAAATTAAATAAAGAATTATGACTTTATACACTATGCTTGTTATATTTATTAATAAATATTTTATAGAAATAATGTCATCTTTTAACATAATGCATATACTTTATGTAAAAATCTAAGATTATTGTATGGTATGTTGAAAAAAATATATTCCATATCCTTCAAGTGCATAAATATAATTGAGAGAGGAATAAGCATCTCTTTTGTAAATTGGCTAGTAATCCTTTAGTCATCCAATACTTTATGCTTTTTTGTGATCAATTACATGAGGCATGGTTCTAAACTCCACACATAGAAATCTTTTTTAAAAATAGAACTAACTTAAATTTTTTTAGATCAATTTTCTTGTAATTTTTGAAAATATAAAAAACAAAAATTCTTACTCTTAGAAATAATAATTTGAATAATATCTAGTTCACCTTTATTAATGAACCTAGTCGATGATCTTTTTCATAAAATTTAAAATTTTCAAAATGTGGATGAAATTATTGTCAATTTGACATATTCAAGATGTTTGTTCATTATTTTATATCAAAAGAGCAAACTATTTCAATAAACATCAAGATTATCATGATAATTTGAGTCATAATATGATGTTATCATGATTTTAAACGAGCATGGCAAAGTTAGAAATATTTGTAAAAAAGTCTTGCATTTTATGTTAATTTGTTTCCCCCATGCTAAATAACAAAGATGAATTTTAATAATCAATTGTATAAATATGTGAATTAAAAAGTTAAACATAATCAAAATTTATGAAGACAAATTTGATATTTTGTTAAAATGCCTTAAATATTTGTTTTGCCAACATTGACTTTGCAATCACTTAATTTTCAAGATGAGCAAATTCTAATGCTCTAAGATTATTTTATTATAGGTAACTTATAATGAGAGTTTCTTTTTATAGAAATATTTTGACTTAGTAAATGCTAGTGACCTAAATTGAGAATTTGTTCATTTAACTATCGACTACGTTATTCATTATCAAAACCTAGTAGCTAATAATATAATTATACTTTAATAAAGTTAGTTTTATGGACATTGATTTGCATTTGTAGAGGAAATTGAAAATCTACCCCTATTACAAGAATTACACATTTAAAATAATAAACTATATAATTAAATAATATCGAAAAAAATTATTCATCTTACTGGAAAATTTCTACAAAATAATGATATAACTTGATTTCATGTGGTAATAGTCATGTCAAAATTTCTTTCTTATAAACTTGGATGTTTCTATTTCTAGAAATAGAAAGAGAGCATTCTTTGATATAATAATACTTGTCATGATTGTTGGCAATCTATAAATATTTAAAATTGATATTTATAATATTGTTTGGGTCATTTTTTCCTCAAGTTGACATCTAACCATATCAATTTTATCGATAATATTAAAGACTTTTTTTTTATCATTTTTTATTCATCACATATTATGATAATGATAATACATAATGCATTAAAATTTATTTTTTATGATATTAGAAAAACTTAGCTCAAGGAGATGTAAGGTGTACTAGATTTTAAAGGGGAGGTATGATTATAGGATTAATATCAATTGATCTGATCTCATCCCCAACTATCGCCTCTTTTATAGCAATGGCTAAAAAATAAACGTAATTCAAGTTACTAAAATATTTTGAAAGAAGATCTAAATTTTAATAATTATATGATATTATCTAAAATGTTGAATAATATAGCATAATTAGTTAAAAAAAAAAAAGCAATCTTGATGGCATTAAAAAAACTACACAAATTTTCACAAACTACTTATTTTTAAGGTCCATATTGTGGTGAACTTGGTGTTATTAATCATAAGTTTTAACATCGAAACATACATAATGCGTCATCGTATATTATTCCGAATATCTTAAGCAAGTGAAACTATATTATTACTAAAATAATATTTTAGCCAACTATTCTAATTCTCAAGATGATGGAGGAGCAATCTCTTTATATGATAGTGCAAAAAATTACATTGTCGTTTAAAGAAGGAAGATCGTTAGGCCAATAAGAAGTTGTCTTCGAACGTGATAGACTAACATTACATTATACGTAAAAAAAATAAATTTTGCATTATTGAAGTAATGTGTAGATGGTTGAATTATTAATCACAAGAGTGAGGTAATATAAAGATTAGGGTCAATTAAATTTTATGCATAATGTTATATTATTTTAATACTTTTAATGTAACTGAAATCTTTATTGTATATAGTAACTTCCGTAGTATCTAATAATGTATAAAATGGAAGAATTGAAATGTATAAAAGTTGAATAAAAAATCATGACATCATACAATTTATAAACTATGCTTGTTATATCCATAAGGTAAATATTTTATAAGAATATTATCATCTTTTGACAAGATACTTATAGTTTATATAACACTATTAAGATTTAAATTTAAAAAAATTATTTCATATCTTTCAAGTGCATAAAAGCTACTAAGAGAGGATTTAAAGTTTACTTTGTGAATTACTAATTAATACCTCAGTAGTTTAGTATGTTATGCTCTTTTTGAGATGAAGTATATAAAGCATGGTGTAAAACTCTCGACGCATAGAATTCTTATTTAAAATGAGGCCCAATTTAATTTTTTATGTTGTCAATTTAGTATTCTTGTAATATGAAAAAATCTAAATGTGGATTGAAAATTCTCACTAGTACAATTTTATATTTGAATAATTTCTTGTTCACCTTATTCAGGAATATAGTTGATGATCCTCTTCCAACAAGTTAAAAATATTAAAATACGGATGTATTGATTGTCAACTTGACTTGTTCGAGTCATTTGTTAATTATTTTATATCAGAAGTATAATATTTTATAATAAATATCTATTATCTCATGATAATTTAAATCGAGATATGTTGTTATCAATATTGTATTTGTCGATAATAAACCTAAAAATATTTGTAATTATTTATCTTTGCTTTTATGTTAATTCTTTTACTCAAATCCTAAAAAAGATAAAATTTAATAATGTATTGTTAAAAGGAGTGAACAAAAAGTCAAACATATTAAAAATCTAAAATGTCACAATTATATAAAAATTTAAAAAAACTTTAGTTTTGCCTACTCTAAGATTATAACCACTTAAAGTTCAGGATGAGTGTATTTTAATGGTCCAATGCTAGTTTATCTTGGGCAACTAATAAGGCATTTATACTTTCTTTTTATAGCAATGTTTCAACTCATTATCAACTAGTGACTTGAAATTAAATTTTTTTCATTTAACTATCATGTAAGTTATTAATCATTAAAATATAAGAGCTTAGAATATTGTTATAATATAATGGAGTGAGGATATTGTGTGTTGGTCTACTTTTGTAGTGGAAATTGGAACTCTAACTCGCTCTCACGAATTATCAATTTATGGCAATAGACTATATAATTAAATAATATTGAGAAACAATATATTATATTGGAATAATTATGTAATATAATGACATAACTATATTTTATGTGGTAATAGTTATATCCAACCTTCTTTTCAAGAAAACATAGAATCGATAGTTATAATAATGCTTTTCACGGATGAAAGTTAATATTTAAAATTTCGTTTGGGTTATCTTTTCTACAAGCTCACATTTAACTATTTCAATTTTATCGATAAAATTTGAGAGACATATATTTTAATAATTTTTAGATCATTTCGAAGTAAAATAATGACAACGCATAATGCATTACAATTTATTGTTTATGATATTAAGACAATGAACCTAATCGTGTACAGCGGGGACTATAGGATTATGTAGAGGAGGAATGATAAAAGGTTTTATATCGAATGATTTGATGTCATCTCCAGCTATAGCCTCTTTGATAGCAATGGCTAAAGAACAAAAGTAATTCAATTAGTAAAATATTTTGAAACAAACTCTAAATTTTAACAAGCATACGAAGCAATAAAAACTATTATCGAATATAACAAAATTAGTAAAAGAAACAAGCTTTTAGATTTGCATCAAAAGAATTGAAGATAACTCTTCACTTAACATATTTCCTATATGGTCAGCATTGAGAAGAACTTGGTGTTATTTATCATTGTTTTAATATCAAAACTACAATAATGCTGGATCATACGCTATTTCAAATACTATAAGTAAATAAATAATAATTACTACTGACCTAAGATTTTTGCCAACTCTTCTAATGCTGAAGATGATGTTGGAGGAAGCTTATCAGACGCTACCGAGAAAAATTGCATTGTCGTTAAGAGGAGGAAGACCATCAGGCTAATGAGAAGTTGTCTTAGAAACATGATGGGCCAACACTTGAATATTTGTAAATGAAATTACAATACTGAAGTAATATATCTTGATGGATGAATTGTTTTATCGCAAGAGTGAGTTGCTTTAAAAATTAGGATTAATTAAACGTTATGCATGAGGTTTTAGTTTTTTGAAACTGACCATGGTCGTCTAGAAACTGAAATCTTCATTGTATATTGTAACTTTCTTTGCATGCAATAACATATCAAATGGTACAAGGGAAATGTATATAAATTAAATAAAGAATTATGACTTTATACACTATGCTTGTTATATTTATTAATAAATATTTTATAGAAATAATGTCATCTTTTAACATAATGCATATACTTTATGTAAAAATCTAAGATTATTGTATGGTATGTTGAAAAAAATATATTCCATATCCTTCAAGTGCATAAATATAATTGAGAGAGGAATAAGCATCTCTTTTGTAAATTGGCTAGTAATCCTTTAGTCATCCAATACTTTATGCTTTTTTGTGATCAATTACATGAGGCATGGTTCTAAACTCCACACATAGAAATCTTTTTTAAAAATAGAACTAACTTAAATTTTTTTAGATCAATTTTCTTGTAATTTTTGAAAATATAAAAAACAAAAATTCTTACTCTTAGAAATAATAATTTGAATAATATCTAGTTCACCTTTATTAATGAACCTAGTCGATGATCTTTTTCATAAAATTTAAAATTTTCAAAATGTGGATGAAATTATTGTCAATTTGACATATTCAAGATGTTTGTTCATTATTTTATATCAAAAGAGCAAACTATTTCAATAAACATCAAGATTATCATGATAATTTGAGTCATAATATGATGTTATCATGATTTTAAACGAGCATGGCAAAGTTAGAAATATTTGTAAAAAAGTCTTGCATTTTATGTTAATTTGTTTCCCCCATGCTAAATAACAAAGATGAATTTTAATAATCAATTGTATAAATATGTGAATTAAAAAGTTAAACATAATCAAAATTTATGAAGACAAATTTGATATTTTGTTAAAATGCCTTAAATATTTGTTTTGCCAACATTGACTTTGCAATCACTTAATTTTCAAGATGAGCAAATTCTAATGCTCTAAGATTATTTTATTATAGGTAACTTATAATGAGAGTTTCTTTTTATAGAAATATTTTGACTTAGTAAATGCTAGTGACCTAAATTGAGAATTTGTTCATTTAACTATCGACTACGTTATTCATTATCAAAACCTAGTAGCTAATAATATAATTATACTTTAATAAAGTTAGTTTTATGGACATTGATTTGCATTTGTAGAGGAAATTGAAAATCTACCCCTATTACAAGAATTACACATTTAAAATAATAAACTATATAATTAAATAATATCGAAAAAAATTATTCATCTTACTGGAAAATTTCTACAAAATAATGATATAACTTGATTTCATGTGGTAATAGTCATGTCAAAATTTCTTTCTTATAAACTTGGATGTTTCTATTTCTAGAAATAGAAAGAGAGCATTCTTTGATATAATAATACTTGTCATGATTGTTGGCAATCTATAAATATTTAAAATTGATATTTATAATATTGTTTGGGTCATTTTTTCCTCAAGTTGACATCTAACCATATCAATTTTATCGATAATATTAAAGACTTTTTTTTTATCATTTTTTATTCATCACATATTATGATAATGATAATACATAATGCATTAAAATTTATTTTTTATGATATTAGAAAAACTTAGCTCAAGGAGATGTAAGGTGTACTAGATTTTAAAGGGGAGGTATGATTATAGGATTAATATCAATTGATCTGATCTCATCCCCAACTATCGCCTCTTTTATAGCAATGGCTAAAAAATAAACGTAATTCATGTTACTAAAATATTTTGAAAGAAGATCTAAATTTTAATAATTATATGATATTATCTAAAATGTTGAATAATATAGCATAATTAGTTAAAAAAAAAAAAGCAATCTTGATGGCATTAAAAAAACTACACAAATTTTCACAAACTACTTATTTTTAAGGTCCATATTGTGGTGAACTTGGTGTTATTAATCATAAGTTTTAACATCGAAACATACATAATGCGTCATCGTATATTATTCCGAATATCTTAAGTAAGTGAAACTATATTATTACTAAAATAATATTTTAGCCAACTATTCTAATTCTCAAGATGATGGAGGAGCAATCTCTTTATATGATAGTGCAAAAAATTACATTGTCGTTTAAAGAAGGAAGATCGTTAGGCCAATAAGAAGTTGTCTTCGAACGTGATAGACTAACATTACATTATACGTAAAAAAAATAAATTTTGCATTATTGAAGTAATGTGTAGATGGTTGAATTATTAATCACAAGAGTGAGGTAATATAAAGATTAGGGTCAATTAAATTTTATGCATAATGTTATATTATTTTAATACTTTTAATGTAACTGAAATCTTTATTGTATATAGTAACTTCCGTAGTATCTAATAATGTATAAAATGGAAGAATTGAAATGTATAAAAGTTGAATAAAAAATCATGACATCATACAATTTATAAACTATGCTTGTTATATCCATAAGGTAAATATTTTATAAGAATATTATCATCTTTTGACAAGATACTTATAGTTTATATAACACTATTAAGATTTAAATTTAAAAAAATTATTTCATATCTTTCAAGTGCATAAAAGCTACTAAGAGAGGATTTAAAGTTTACTTTGTGAATTACTAATTAATACCTCAGTAGTTTAGTATGTTATGCTCTTTTTGAGATGAAGTATATAAAGCATGGTGTAAAACTCTCGACGCATAGAATTCTTATTTAAAATGAGGCCCAATTTAATTTTTTATGTTGTCAATTTAGTATTCTTGTAATATGAAAAAATCTAAATGTGGATTGAAAATTCTCACTAGTACAATTTTATATTTGAATAATTTCTTGTTCACCTTATTCAGGAATATAGTTGATGATCCTCTTCCAACAAGTTAAAAATATTAAAATACGGATGTATTGATTGTCAACTTGACTTGTTCGAGTCATTTGTTAATTATTTTATATCAGAAGTATAATATTTTATAATAAATATCTATTATCTCATGATAATTTAAATCGAGATATGTTGTTATCAATATTGTATTTGTCGATAATAAACCTAAAAATATTTGTAATTATTTATCTTTGCTTTTATGTTAATTCTTTTACTCAAATCCTAAAAAAGATAAAATTTAATAATGTATTGTTAAAAGGAGTGAACAAAAAGTCAAACATATTAAAAATCTAAAATGTCACAATTATATAAAAATTTAAAAAAACTTTAGTTTTGCCTACTCTAAGATTATAACCACTTAAAGTTCAGGATGAGTGTATTTTAATGGTCCAATGCTAGTTTATCTTGGGCAACTAATAAGGCATTTATACTTTCTTTTTATAGCAATGTTTCAACTCATTACCAACTAGTGACTTGAAATTAAATTTTTTTCATTTAACTATCATGTAAGTTATTAATCATTAAAATATAAGAGCTTAGAATATTGTTATAATATAATGGAGTGAGGATATTGTGTGTTGGTCTACTTTTGTAGTGGAAATTGGAACTCTAACTCGCTCTCACGAATTATCAATTTATGGCAATAGACTATATAATTAAATAATATTGAGAAACAATATATTATATTGGAATAATTATGTAATATAATAACATAACTATATTTTATGTGGTAATAGTTATATCCAACCTTCTTTTCAAGAAAACATAGAATCGATAGTTATAATAATGCTTTTCACGGATGAAAGTTAATATTTAAAATTTCGTTTGGGTTATCTTTTCTACAAGCTCACATTTAACTATTTCAATTTTATCGATAAAATTTGAGAGACATATATTTTAATAATTTTTAGATCATTTCGAAGTAAAATAATGACAACGCATAATGCATTACAATTTATTGTTTATGATATTAAGACAATGAACCTAATCGTGTACAGCGGGGACTATAGGATTATGTAGAGGAGGAATGATAAAAGGTTTTATATCGAATGATTTGATGTCATCTCCAGCTATAGCCTCTTTGATAGCAATGGCTAAAGAACAAAAGTAATTCAATTAGTAAAATATTTTGAAACAAACTCTAAATTTTAACAAGCATACGAAGCAATAAAAACTATTATCGAATATAACAAAATTAGTAAAAGAAACAAGCTTTTAGATTTGCATCAAAAGAATTGAAGATAACTCTTCACTTAACATATTTCCTATATGGTCAGCATTGAGAAGAACTTGGTGTTATTTATCATTGTTTTAATATCAAAACTACAATAATGCTGGATCATACGCTATTTCAAATACTATAAGTAAATAAATAATAATTACTACTGACCTAAGATTTTTGCCAACTCTTCTAATGCTGAAGATGATGTTGGAGGAAGCTTATCAGACGCTACCGAGAAAAATTGCATTGTCGTTAAGAGGAGGAAGACCATCAGGCTAATGAGAAGTTGTCTTAGAAACATGATGGGCCAACACTTGAATATTTGTAAATGAAATTACAATACTGAAGTAATATATCTTGATGGATGAATTGTTTTATCGCAAGAGTGAGTTGCTTTAAAAATTAGGATTAATTAAACGTTATGCATGAGGTTTTAGTTTTTTGAAACTGACCATGGTCGTCTAGAAACTGAAATCTTCATTGTATATTGTAACTTTCTTTGCATGCAATAACATATCAAATGGTACAAGGGAAATGTATATAAATTAAATAAAGAATTATGACTTTATACACTATGCTTGTTATATTTATTAATAAATATTTTATAGAAATAATGTCATCTTTTAACATAATGCATATACTTTATGTAAAAATCTAAGATTATTGTATGGTATGTTGAAAAAAATATATTCCATATCCTTCAAGTGCATAAATATAATTGAGAGAGGAATAAGCATCTCTTTTGTAAATTGGCTAGTAATCCTTTAGTCATCCAATACTTTATGCTTTTTTGTGATCAATTACATGAGGCATGGTTCTAAACTCCACACATAGAAATCTTTTTTAAAAATAGAACTAACTTAAATTTTTTTAGATCAATTTTCTTGTAATTTTTGAAAATATAAAAAACAAAAATTCTTACTCTTAGAAATAATAATTTGAATAATATCTAGTTCACCTTTATTAATGAACCTAGTCGATGATCTTTTTCATAAAATTTAAAATTTTCAAAATGTGGATGAAATTATTGTCAATTTGACATATTCAAGATGTTTGTTCATTATTTTATATCAAAAGAGCAAACTATTTCAATAAACATCAAGATTATCATGATAATTTGAGTCATAATATGATGTTATCATGATTTTAAACGAGCATGGCAAAGTTAGAAATATTTGTAAAAAAGTCTTGCATTTTATGTTAATTTGTTTCCCCCATGCTAAATAACAAAGATGAATTTTAATAATCAATTGTATAAATATGTGAATTAAAAAGTTAAACATAATCAAAATTTATGAAGACAAATTTGATATTTTGTTAAAATGCCTTAAATATTTGTTTTGCCAACATTGACTTTGCAATCACTTAATTTTCAAGATGAGCAAATTCTAATGCTCTAAGATTATTTTATTATAGGTAACTTATAATGAGAGTTTCTTTTTATAGAAATATTTTGACTTAGTAAATGCTAGTGACCTAAATTGAGAATTTGTTCATTTAACTATCGACTACGTTATTCATTATCAAAACCTAGTAGCTAATAATATAATTATACTTTAATAAAGTTAGTTTTATGGACATTGATTTGCATTTGTAGAGGAAATTGAAAATCCACCCCTATTACAAGAATTACACATTTAAAATAATAAACTATATAATTAAATAATATCGAAAAAAATTATTCATCTTACTGGAAAATTTCTACAAAATAATGATATAACTTGATTTCATGTGGTAATAGTCATGTCAAAATTTCTTTCTTATAAACTTGGATGTTTCTATTTCTAGAAATAGAAAGAGAGCATTCTTTGATATAATAATACTTGTCATGATTGTTGGCAATCTATAAATATTTAAAATTGATATTTATAATATTGTTTGGGTCATTTTTTCCTCAAGTTGACATCTAACCATATCAATTTTATCGATAATATTAAAGACTTTTTTTTTATCATTTTTTATTCATCACATATTATGATAATGATAATACATAATGCATTAAAATTTATTTTTTATGATATTAGAAAAACTTAGCTCAAGGAGATGTAAGGTGTACTAGATTTTAAAGGGGAGGTATGATTATAGGATTAATATCAATTGATCTGATCTCATCCCCAACTATCGCCTCTTTTATAGCAATGGCTAAAAAATAAACGTAATTCATGTTACTAAAATATTTTGAAAGAAGATCTAAATTTTAATAATTATATGATATTATCTAAAATGTTGAATAATATAGCATAATTAGTTAAAAAAAAAAAGCAATCTTGATGGCATTAAAAAAACTACACAAATTTTCACAAACTACTTATTTTTAAGGTCCATATTGTGGTGAACTTGGTGTTATTAATCATAAGTTTTAACATCGAAACATACATAATGCGTCATCGTATATTATTCCGAATATCTTAAGCAAGTGAAACTATATTATTACTAAAATAATATTTTAGCCAACTATTCTAATTCTCAAGATGATGGAGGAGCAATCTCTATATATGATAGTGCAAAAAATTACATTGTCGTTTAAAGAAGGAAGATCGTTAGGCCAATAAGAAGTTGTCTTCGAACGTGATAGACTAACATTACATTATACGTAAAAAAAATAAATTTTGCATTATTGAAGTAATGTGTAGATGGTTGAATTATTAATCACAAGAGTGAGGTAATATAAAGATTAGGGTCAATTAAATTTTATGCATAATGTTATATTATTTTAATACTTTTAATGTAACTGAAATCTTTATTGTATATAGTAACTTCCGTAGTATCTAATAATGTATAAAATGGAAGAATTGAAATGTATAAAAGTTGAATAAAAAATCATGACATCATACAATTTATAAACTATGCTTGTTATATCCATAAGGTAAATATTTTATAAGAATATTATCATCTTTTGACAAGATACTTATAGTTTATATAACACTATTAAGATTTAAATTTAAAAAAATTATTTCATATCTTTCAAGTGCATAAAAGCTACTAAGAGAGGATTTAAAGTTTACTTTGTGAATTACTAATTAATACCTCAGTAGTTTAGTATGTTATGCTCTTTTTGAGATGAAGTATATAAAGCATGGTGTAAAACTCTCGACGCATAGAATTCTTATTTAAAATGAGGCCCAATTTAATTTTTTATGTTGTCAATTTAGTATTCTTGTAATATGAAAAAATCTAAATGTGGATTGAAAATTCTCACTAGTACAATTTTATATTTGAATAATTTCTTGTTCACCTTATTCAGGAATATAGTTGATGATCCTCTTCCAACAAGTTAAAAATATTAAAATACGGATGTATTGATTGTCAACTTGACTTGTTCGAGTCATTTGTTAATTATTTTATATCAGAAGTATAATATTTTATAATAAATATCTATTATCTCATGATAATTTAAATCGAGATATGTTGTTATCAATATTGTATTTGTCGATAATAAACCTAAAAATATTTGTAATTATTTATCTTTGCTTTTATGTTAATTCTTTTACTCAAATCCTAAAAAAGATAAAATTTAATAATGTATTGTTAAAAGGAGTGAACAAAAAGTCAAACATATTAAAAATCTAAAATGTCACAATTATATAAAAATTTAAAAAAACTTTAGTTTTGCCTACTCTAAGATTATAACCACTTAAAGTTCAGGATGAGTGTATTTTAATGGTCCAATGCTAGTTTATCTTGGGCAACTAATAAGGCATTTATACTTTCTTTTTATAGCAATGTTTCAACTCATTACCAACTAGTGACTTGAAATTAAATTTTTTTCATTTAACTATCATGTAAGTTATTAATCATTAAAATATAAGAGCTTAGAATATTGTTATAATATAATGGAGTGAGGATATTGTGTGTTGGTCTACTTTTGTAGTGGAAATTGGAACTCTAACTCGCTCTCACGAATTATCAATTTATGGCAATAGACTATATAATTAAATAATATTGAGAAACAATATATTATATTGGAATAATTATGTAATATAATGACATAACTATATTTTATGTGGTAATAGTTATATCCAACCTTCTTTTCAAGAAAACATAGAATCGATAGTTATAATAATGCTTTTCACGGATGAAAGTTAATATTTAAAATTTCGTTTGGGTTATCTTTTCTACAAGCTCACATTTAACTATTTCAATTTTATCGATAAAATTTGAGAGACATATATTTTAATAATTTTTAGATCATTTCGAAGTAAAATAATGACAACGCATAATGCATTACAATTTATTGTTTATGATATTAAGACAATGAACCTAATCGTGTACAGCGGGGACTATAGGATTATGTAGAGGAGGAATGATAAAAGGTTTTATATCGAATGATTTGATGTCATCTCCAGCTATAGCCTCTTTGATAGCAATGGCTAAAGAACAAAAGTAATTCAATTAGTAAAATATTTTGAAACAAACTCTAAATTTTAACAAGCATACGAAGCAATAAAAACTATTATCGAATATAACAAAATTAGTAAAAGAAACAAGCTTTTAGATTTGCATCAAAAGAATTGAAGATAACTCTTCACTTAACATATTTCCTATATGGTCAGCATTGAGAAGAACTTGGTGTTATTTATCATTGTTTTAATATCAAAACTACAATAATGCTGGATCATACGCTATTTCAAATACTATAAGTAAATAAATAATAATTACTACTGACCTAAGATTTTTGCCAACTCTTCTAATGCTGAAGATGATGTTGGAGGAAGCTTATCAGACGCTACCGAGAAAAATTGCATTGTCGTTAAGAGGAGGAAGACCATCAGGCTAATGAGAAGTTGTCTTAGAAACATGATGGGCCAACACTTGAATATTTGTAAATGAAATTACAATACTGAAGTAATATATCTTGATGGATGAATTGTTTTATCGCAAGAGTGAGTTGCTTTAAAAATTAGGATTAATTAAACGTTATGCATGAGGTTTTAGTTTTTTGAAACTGACCATGGTCGTCTAGAAACTGAAATCTTCATTGTATATTGTAACTTTCTTTGCATGCAATAACATATCAAATGGTACAAGGGAAATGTATATAAATTAAATAAAGAATTATGACTTTATACACTATGCTTGTTATATTTATTAATAAATATTTTATAGAAATAATGTCATCTTTTAACATAATGCATATACTTTATGTAAAAATCTAAGATTATTGTATGGTATGTTGAAAAAAATATATTCCATATCCTTCAAGTGCATAAATATAATTGAGAGAGGAATAAGCATCTCTTTTGTAAATTGGCTAGTAATCCTTTAGTCATCCAATACTTTATGCTTTTTTGTGATCAATTACATGAGGCATGGTTCTAAACTCCACACATAGAAATCTTTTTTAAAAATAGAACTAACTTAAATTTTTTTAGATCAATTTTCTTGTAATTTTTGAAAATATAAAAAACAAAAATTCTTACTCTTAGAAATAATAATTTGAATAATATCTAGTTCACCTTTATTAATGAACCTAGTCGATGATCTTTTTCATAAAATTTAAAATTTTCAAAATGTGGATGAAATTATTGTCAATTTGACATATTCAAGATGTTTGTTCATTATTTTATATCAAAAGAGCAAACTATTTCAATAAACATCAAGATTATCATGATAATTTGAGTCATAATATGATGTTATCATGATTTTAAACGAGCATGGCAAAGTTAGAAATATTTGTAAAAAAGTCTTGCATTTTATGTTAATTTGTTTCCCCCATGCTAAATAACAAAGATGAATTTTAATAATCAATTGTATAAATATGTGAATTAAAAAGTTAAACATAATCAAAATTTATGAAGACAAATTTGATATTTTGTTAAAATGCCTTAAATATTTGTTTTGCCAACATTGACTTTGCAATCACTTAATTTTCAAGATGAGCAAATTCTAATGCTCTAAGATTATTTTATTATAGGTAACTTATAATGAGAGTTTCTTTTTATAGAAATATTTTGACTTAGTAAATGCTAGTGACCTAAATTGAGAATTTGTTCATTTAACTATCGACTACGTTATTCATTATCAAAACCTAGTAGCTAATAATATAATTATACTTTAATAAAGTTAGTTTTATGGACATTGATTTGCATTTGTAGAGGAAATTGAAAATCCACCCCTATTACAAGAATTACACATTTAAAATAATAAACTATATAATTAAATAATATCGAAAAAAATTATTCATCTTACTGGAAAATTTCTACAAAATAATGATATAACTTGATTTCATGTGGTAATAGTCATGTCAAAATTTCTTTCTTATAAACTTGGATGTTTCTATTTCTAGAAATAGAAAGAGAGCATTCTTTGATATAATAATACTTGTCATGATTGTTGGCAATCTATAAATATTTAAAATTGATATTTATAATATTGTTTGGGTCATTTTTTCCTCAAGTTGACATCTAACCATATCAATTTTATCGATAATATTAAAGACTTTTTTTTTATCATTTTTTATTCATCACATATTATGATAATGATAATACATAATGCATTAAAATTTATTTTTTATGATATTAGAAAAACTTAGCTCAAGGAGATGTAAGGTGTACTAGATTTTAAAGGGGAGGTATGATTATAGGATTAATATCAATTGATCTGATCTCATCCCCAACTATCGCCTCTTTTATAGCAATGGCTAAAAAATAAACGTAATTCATGTTACTAAAATATTTTGAAAGAAGATCTAAATTTTAATAATTATATGATATTATCTAAAATGTTGAATAATATAGCATAATTAGTTAAAAAAAAAAAGCAATCTTGATGGCATTAAAAAAACTACACAAATTTTCACAAACTACTTATTTTTAAGGTCCATATTGTGGTGAACTTGGTGTTATTAATCATAAGTTTTAACATCGAAACATACATAATGCGTCATCGTATATTATTCCGAATATCTTAAGCAAGTGAAACTATATTATTACTAAAATAATATTTTAGCCAACTATTCTAATTCTCAAGATGATGGAGGAGCAATCTCTATATATGATAGTGCAAAAAATTACATTGTCGTTTAAAGAAGGAAGATCGTTAGGCCAATAAGAAGTTGTCTTCGAACGTGATAGACTAACATTACATTATACGTAAAAAAAATAAATTTTGCATTATTGAAGTAATGTGTAGATGGTTGAATTATTAATCACAAGAGTGAGGTAATATAAAGATTAGGGTCAATTAAATTTTATGCATAATGTTATATTATTTTAATACTTTTAATGTAACTGAAATCTTTATTGTATATAGTAACTTCCGTAGTATCTAATAATGTATAAAATGGAAGAATTGAAATGTATAAAAGTTGAATAAAAAATCATGACATCATACAATTTATAAACTATGCTTGTTATATCCATAAGGTAAATATTTTATAAGAATATTATCATCTTTTGACAAGATACTTATAGTTTATATAACACTATTAAGATTTAAATTTAAAAAAATTATTTCATATCTTTCAAGTGCATAAAAGCTACTAAGAGAGGATTTAAAGTTTACTTTGTGAATTACTAATTAATACCTCAGTAGTTTAGTATGTTATGCTCTTTTTGAGATGAAGTATATAAAGCATGGTGTAAAACTCTCGACGCATAGAATTCTTATTTAAAATGAGGCCCAATTTAATTTTTTATGTTGTCAATTTAGTATTCTTGTAATATGAAAAAATCTAAATGTGGATTGAAAATTCTCACTAGTACAATTTTATATTTGAATAATTTCTTGTTCACCTTATTCAGGAATATAGTTGATGATCCTCTTCCAACAAGTTAAAAATATTAAAATACGGATGTATTGATTGTCAACTTGACTTGTTCGAGTCATTTGTTAATTATTTTATATCAGAAGTATAATATTTTATAATAAATATCTATTATCTCATGATAATTTAAATCGAGATATGTTGTTATCAATATTGTATTTGTCGATAATAAACCTAAAAATATTTGTAATTATTTATCTTTGCTTTTATGTTAATTCTTTTACTCAAATCCTAAAAAAGATAAAATTTAATAATGTATTGTTAAAAGGAGTGAACAAAAAGTCAAACATATTAAAAATCTAAAATGTCACAATTATATAAAAATTTAAAAAAACTTTAGTTTTGCCTACTCTAAGATTATAACCACTTAAAGTTCAGGATGAGTGTATTTTAATGGTCCAATGCTAGTTTATCTTGGGCAACTAATAAGGCATTTATACTTTCTTTTTATAGCAATGTTTCAACTCATTACCAACTAGTGACTTGAAATTAAATTTTTTTCATTTAACTATCATGTAAGTTATTAATCATTAAAATATAAGAGCTTAGAATATTGTTATAATATAATGGAGTGAGGATATTGTGTGTTGGTCTACTTTTGTAGTGGAAATTGGAACTCTAACTCGCTCTCACGAATTATCAATTTATGGCAATAGACTATATAATTAAATAATATTGAGAAACAATATATTATATTGGAATAATTATGTAATATAATGACATAACTATATTTTATGTGGTAATAGTTATATCCAACCTTCTTTTCAAGAAAACATAGAATCGATAGTTATAATAATGCTTTTCACGGATGAAAGTTAATATTTAAAATTTCGTTTGGGTTATCTTTTCTACAAGCTCACATTTAACTATTTCAATTTTATCGATAAAATTTGAGAGACATATATTTTAATAATTTTTAGATCATTTCGAAGTAAAATAATGACAACGCATAATGCATTACAATTTATTGTTTATGATATTAAGACAATGAACCTAATCGTGTACAGCGGGGACTATAGGATTATGTAGAGGAGGAATGATAAAAGGTTTTATATCGAATGATTTGATGTCATCTCCAGCTATAGCCTCTTTGATAGCAATGGCTAAAGAACAAAAGTAATTCAATTAGTAAAATATTTTGAAACAAACTCTAAATTTTAACAAGCATACGAAGCAATAAAAACTATTATCGAATATAACAAAATTAGTAAAAGAAACAAGCTTTTAGATTTGCATCAAAAGAATTGAAGATAACTCTTCACTTAACATATTTCCTATATGGTCAGCATTGAGAAGAACTTGGTGTTATTTATCATTGTTTTAATATCAAAACTACAATAATGCTGGATCATACGCTATTTCAAATACTATAAGTAAATAAATAATAATTACTACTGACCTAAGATTTTTGCCAACTCTTCTAATGCTGAAGATGATGTTGGAGGAAGCTTATCAGACGCTACCGAGAAAAATTGCATTGTCGTTAAGAGGAGGAAGACCATCAGGCTAATGAGAAGTTGTCTTAGAAACATGATGGGCCAACACTTGAATATTTGTAAATGAAATTACAATACTGAAGTAATATATCTTGATGGATGAATTGTTTTATCGCAAGAGTGAGTTGCTTTAAAAATTAGGATTAATTAAACGTTATGCATGAGGTTTTAGTTTTTTGAAACTGACCATGGTCGTCTAGAAACTGAAATCTTCATTGTATATTGTAACTTTCTTTGCATGCAATAACATATCAAATGGTACAAGGGAAATGTATATAAATTAAATAAAGAATTATGACTTTATACACTATGCTTGTTATATTTATTAATAAATATTTTATAGAAATAATGTCATCTTTTAACATAATGCATATACTTTATGTAAAAATCTAAGATTATTGTATGGTATGTTGAAAAAAATATATTCCATATCCTTCAAGTGCATAAATATAATTGAGAGAGGAATAAGCATCTCTTTTGTAAATTGGCTAGTAATCCTTTAGTCATCCAATACTTTATGCTTTTTTGTGATCAATTACATGAGGCATGGTTCTAAACTCCACACATAGAAATCTTTTTTAAAAATAGAACTAACTTAAATTTTTTTAGATCAATTTTCTTGTAATTTTTGAAAATATAAAAAACAAAAATTCTTACTCTTAGAAATAATAATTTGAATAATATCTAGTTCACCTTTATTAATGAACCTAGTCGATGATCTTTTTCATAAAATTTAAAATTTTCAAAATGTGGATGAAATTATTGTCAATTTGACATATTCAAGATGTTTGTTCATTATTTTATATCAAAAGAGCAAACTATTTCAATAAACATCAAGATTATCATGATAATTTGAGTCATAATATGATGTTATCATGATTTTAAACGAGCATGGCAAAGTTAGAAATATTTGTAAAAAAGTCTTGCATTTTATGTTAATTTGTTTCCCCCATGCTAAATAACAAAGATGAATTTTAATAATCAATTGTATAAATATGTGAATTAAAAAGTTAAACATAATCAAAATTTATGAAGACAAATTTGATATTTTGTTAAAATGCCTTAAATATTTGTTTTGCCAACATTGACTTTGCAATCACTTAATTTTCAAGATGAGCAAATTCTAATACTCTAAGATTATTTTATTATAGGTAACTTATAATGAGAGTTTCTTTTTATAGAAATATTTTGACTTAGTAAATGCTAGTGACCTAAATTGAGAATTTGTTCATTTAACTATCGACTACGTTATTCATTATCAAAACCTAGTAGCTAATAATATAATTATACTTTAATAAAGTTAGTTTTATGGACATTGATTTGCATTTGTAGAGGAAATTGAAAATCTACCCCTATTACAAGAATTACACATTTAAAATAATAAACTATATAATTAAATAATATCGAAAAAAATTATTCATCTTACTGGAAAATTTCTACAAAATAATGATATAACTTGATTTCATGTGGTAATAGTCATGTCAAAATTTCTTTCTTATAAACTTGGATGTTTCTATTTCTAGAAATAGAAAGAGAGCATTCTTTGATATAATAATACTTGTCATGATTGTTGGCAATCTATAAATATTTAAAATTGATATTTATAATATTGTTTGGGTCATTTTTTCCTCAAGTTGACATCTAACCATATCAATTTTATCGATAATATTAAAGACTTTTTTTTTATCATTTTTTATTCATCACATATTATGATAATGATAATACATAATGCATTAAAATTTATTTTTTATGATATTAGAAAAACTTAGCTCAAGGAGATGTAAGGTGTACTAGATTTTAAAGGGGAGGTATGATTATAGGATTAATATCAATTGATCTGATCTCATCCCCAACTATCGCCTCTTTTATAGCAATGGCTAAAAAATAAATGTAATTCATGTTACTAAAATATTTTGAAAGAAGATCTAAATTTTAATAATTATATGATATTATCTAAAATGTTGAATAATATAGCATAATTAGTTAAAAAAAAAAGCAATCTTGATGGCATTAAAAAAACTACACAAATTTTCACAAACTACTTATTTTTAAGGTCCATATTGTGGTGAACTTGGTGTTATTAATCATAAGTTTTAACATCGAAACATACATAATGCGTCATCGTATATTATTCCGAATATCTTAAGCAAGTGAAACTATATTATTACTAAAATAATATTTTAGCCAACTATTCTAATTCTCAAGATGATGGAGGAGCAATCTCTATATATGATAGTGCAAAAAATTACATTGTCGTTTAAAGAAGGAAGATCGTTAGGCCAATAAGAAGTTGTCTTCGAACGTGATAGACTAACATTACATTATACGTAAAAAAAATAAATTTTGCATTATTGAAGTAATGTGTAGATGGTTGAATTATTAATCACAAGAGTGAGGTAATATAAAGATTAGGGTCAATTAAATTTTATGCATAATGTTATATTATTTTAATACTTTTAATGTAACTGAAATCTTTATTGTATATAGTAACTTCCGTAGTATCTAATAATGTATAAAATGGAAGAATTGAAATGTATAAAAGTTGAATAAAAAATCATGACATCATACAATTTATAAACTATGCTTGTTATATCCATAAGGTAAATATTTTATAAGAATATTATCATCTTTTGACAAGATACTTATAGTTTATATAACACTATTAAGATTTAAATTTAAAAAAATTATTTCATATCTTTCAAGTGCATAAAAGCTACTAAGAGAGGATTTAAAGTTTACTTTGTGAATTACTAATTAATACCTCAGTAGTTTAGTATGTTATGCTCTTTTTGAGATGAAGTATATAAAGCATGGTGTAAAACTCTCGACGCATAGAATTCTTATTTAAAATGAGGCCCAATTTAATTTTTTATGTTGTCAATTTAGTATTCTTGTAATATGAAAAAATCTAAATGTGGATTGAAAATTCTCACTAGTACAATTTTATATTTGAATAATTTCTTGTTCACCTTATTCAGGAATATAGTTGATGATCCTCTTCCAACAAGTTAAAAATATTAAAATACGGATGTATTGATTGTCAACTTGACTTGTTCGAGTCATTTGTTAATTATTTTATATCAGAAGTATAATATTTTATAATAAATATCTATTATCTCATGATAATTTAAATCGAGATATGTTGTTATCAATATTGTATTTGTCGATAATAAACCTAAAAATATTTGTAATTATTTATCTTTGCTTTTATGTTAATTCTTTTACTCAAATCCTAAAAAAGATAAAATTTAATAATGTATTGTTAAAAGGAGTGAACAAAAAGTCAAACATATTAAAAATCTAAAATGTCACAATTATATAAAAATTTAAAAAAACTTTAGTTTTGCCTACTCTAAGATTATAACCACTTAAAGTTCAGGATGAGTGTATTTTAATGGTCCAATGCTAGTTTATCTTGGGCAACTAATAAGGCATTTATACTTTCTTTTTATAGCAATGTTTCAACTCATTACCAACTAGTGACTTGAAATTAAATTTTTTTCATTTAACTATCATGTAAGTTATTAATCATTAAAATATAAGAGCTTAGAATATTGTTATAATATAATGGAGTGAGGATATTGTGTGTTGGTCTACTTTTGTAGTGGAAATTGGAACTCTAACTCGCTCTCACGAATTATCAATTTATGGCAATAGACTATATAATTAAATAATATTGAGAAACAATATATTATATTGGAATAATTATGTAATATAATGACATAACTATATTTTATGTGGTAATAGTTATATCCAACCTTCTTTTCAAGAAAACATAGAATCGATAGTTATAATAATGCTTTTCACGGATGAAAGTTAATATTTAAAATTTCGTTTGGGTTATCTTTTCTACAAGCTCACATTTAACTATTTCAATTTTATCGATAAAATTTGAGAGACATATATTTTAATAATTTTTAGATCATTTCGAAGTAAAATAATGACAACGCATAATGCATTACAATTTATTGTTTATGATATTAAGACAATGAACCTAATCGTGTACAGCGGGGACTATAGGATTATGTAGAGGAGGAATGATAAAAGGTTTTATATCGAATGATTTGATGTCATCTCCAGCTATAGCCTCTTTGATAGCAATGGCTAAAGAACAAAAGTAATTCAATTAGTAAAATATTTTGAAACAAACTCTAAATTTTAACAAGCATACGAAGCAATAAAAACTATTATCGAATATAACAAAATTAGTAAAAGAAACAAGCTTTTAGATTTGCATCAAAAGAATTGAAGATAACTCTTCACTTAACATATTTCCTATATGGTCAGCATTGAGAAGAACTTGGTGTTATTTATCATTGTTTTAATATCAAAACTACAATAATGCTGGATCATACGCTATTTCAAATACTATAAGTAAATAAATAATAATTACTACTGACCTAAGATTTTTGCCAACTCTTCTAATGCTGAAGATGATGTTGGAGGAAGCTTATCAGACGCTACCGAGAAAAATTGCATTGTCGTTAAGAGGAGGAAGACCATCAGGCTAATGAGAAGTTGTCTTAGAAACATGATGGGCCAACACTTGAATATTTGTAAATGAAATTACAATACTGAAGTAATATATCTTGATGGATGAATTGTTTTATCGCAAGAGTGAGTTGCTTTAAAAATTAGGATTAATTAAACGTTATGCATGAGGTTTTAGTTTTTTGAAACTGACCATGGTCGTCTAGAAACTGAAATCTTCATTGTATATTGTAACTTTCTTTGCATGCAATAACATATCAAATGGTACAAGGGAAATGTATATAAATTAAATAAAGAATTATGACTTTATACACTATGCTTGTTATATTTATTAATAAATATTTTATAGAAATAATGTCATCTTTTAACATAATGCATATACTTTATGTAAAAATCTAAGATTATTGTATGGTATGTTGAAAAAAATATATTCCATATCCTTCAAGTGCATAAATATAATTGAGAGAGGAATAAGCATCTCTTTTGTAAATTGGCTAGTAATCCTTTAGTCATCCAATACTTTATGCTTTTTTGTGATCAATTACATGAGGCATGGTTCTAAACTCCACACATAGAAATCTTTTTTAAAAATAGAACTAACTTAAATTTTTTTAGATCAATTTTCTTGTAATTTTTGAAAATATAAAAAATAAAAATTCTTACTCTTAGAAATAATAATTTGAATAATATCTAGTTCACCTTTATTAATGAACCTAGTCGATGATCTTTTTCATAAAATTTAAAATTTTCAAAATGTGGATGAAATTATTGTCAATTTGACATATTCAAGATGTTTGTTCATTATTTTATATCAAAAGAGCAAACTATTTCAATAAACATCAAGATTATCATGATAATTTGAGTCATAATATGATGTTATCATGATTTTAAACGAGCATGGCAAAGTTAGAAATATTTGTAAAAAAGTCTTGCATTTTATGTTAATTTGTTTCCCCCATGCTAAATAACAAAGATGAATTTTAATAATCAATTGTATAAATATGTGAATTAAAAAGTTAAACATAATCAAAATTTATGAAGACAAATTTGATATTTTGTTAAAATGCCTTAAATATTTGTTTTGCCAACATTGACTTTGCAATCACTTAATTTTCAAGATGAGCAAATTCTAATGCTCTAAGATTATTTTATTATAGGTAACTTATAATGAGAGTTTCTTTTTATAGAAATATTTTGACTTAGTAAATGCTAGTGACCTAAATTGAGAATTTGTTCATTTAACTATCGACTACGTTATTCATTATCAAAACCTAGTAGCTAATAATATAATTATACTTTAATAAAGTTAGTTTTATGGACATTGATTTGCATTTGTAGAGGAAATTGAAAATCCACCCCTATTACAAGAATTACACATTTAAAATAATAAACTATATAATTAAATAATATCGAAAAAAATTATTCATCTTACTGGAAAATTTCTACAAAATAATGATATAACTTGATTTCATGTGGTAATAGTCATGTCAAAATTTCTTTCTTATAAACTTGGATGTTTCTATTTCTAGAAATAGAAAGAGAGCATTCTTTGATATAATAATACTTGTCATGATTGTTGGCAATCTATAAATATTTAAAATTGATATTTATAATATTGTTTGGGTCATTTTTTCCTCAAGTTGACATCTAACCATATCAATTTTATCGATAATATTAAAGACTTTTTTTTTATCATTTTTTATTCATCACATATTATGATAATGATAATACATAATGCATTAAAATTTATTTTTTATGATATTAGAAAAACTTAGCTCAAGGAGATGTAAGGTGTACTAGATTTTAAAGGGGAGGTATGATTATAGGATTAATATCAATTGATCTGATCTCATCCCCAACTATCGCCTCTTTTATAGCAATGGCTAAAAAATAAACGTAATTCATGTTACTAAAATATTTTGAAAGAAGATCTAAATTTTAATAATTATATGATATTATCTAAAATGTTGAATAATATAGCATAATTAGTTAAAAAAAAAAGCAATCTTGATGGCATTAAAAAAACTACACAAATTTTCACAAACTACTTATTTTTAAGGTCCATATTGTGGTGAACTTGGTGTTATTAATCATAAGTTTTAACATCGAAACATACATAATGCGTCATCGTATATTATTCCGAATATCTTAAGCAAGTGAAACTATATTATTACTAAAATAATATTTTAGCCAACTATTCTAATTCTCAAGATGATGGAGGAGCAATCTCTTAATATGATAGTGCAAAAAATTACATTGTCGTTTAAAGAAGGAAGATCGTTAGGCCAATAAGAAGTTGTCTTCGAACGTGATAGACTAACATTACATTATACGTAAAAAAAATAAATTTTGCATTATTGAAGTAATGTGTAGATGGTTGAATTATTAATCACAAGAGTGAGGTAATATAAAGATTAGGGTCAATTAAATTTTATGCATAATGTTATATTATTTTAATACTTTTAATGTAACTGAAATCTTTATTGTATATAGTAACTTCCGTAGTATCTAATAATGTATAAAATGGAAGAATTGAAATGTATAAAAGTTGAATAAAAAATCATGACATCATACAATTTATAAACTATGCTTGTTATATCCATAAGGTAAATATTTTATAAGAATATTATCATCTTTTGACAAGATACTTATAGTTTATATAACACTATTAAGATTTAAATTTAAAAAAATTATTTCATATCTTTCAAGTGCATAAAAGCTACTAAGAGAGGATTTAAAGTTTACTTTGTGAATTACTAATTAATACCTCAGTAGTTTAGTATGTTATGCTCTTTTTGAGATGAAGTATATAAAGCATGGTGTAAAACTCTCGACGCATAGAATTCTTATTTAAAATGAGGCCCAATTTAATTTTTTATGTTGTCAATTTAGTATTCTTGTAATATGAAAAAATCTAAATGTGGATTGAAAATTCTCACTAGTACAATTTTATATTTGAATAATTTCTTGTTCACCTTATTCAGGAATATAGTTGATGATCCTCTTCCAACAAGTTAAAAATATTAAAATACGGATGTATTGATTGTCAACTTGACTTGTTCGAGTCATTTGTTAATTATTTTATATCAGAAGTATAATATTTTATAATAAATATCTATTATCTCATGATAATTTAAATCGAGATATGTTGTTATCAATATTGTATTTGTCGATAATAAACCTAAAAATATTTGTAATTATTTATCTTTGCTTTTATGTTAATTCTTTTACTCAAATCCTAAAAAAGATAAAATTTAATAATGTATTGTTAAAAGGAGTGAACAAAAAGTCAAACATATTAAAAATCTAAAATGTCACAATTATATAAAAATTTAAAAAAACTTTAGTTTTGCCTACTCTAAGATTATAACCACTTAAAGTTCAGGATGAGTGTATTTTAATGGTCCAATGCTAGTTTATCTTGGGCAACTAATAAGGCATTTATACTTTCTTTTTATAGCAATGTTTCAACTCATTACCAACTAGTGACTTGAAATTAAATTTTTTTCATTTAACTATCATGTAAGTTATTAATCATTAAAATATAAGAGCTTAGAATATTGTTATAATATAATGGAGTGAGGATATTGTGTGTTGGTCTACTTTTGTAGTGGAAATTGGAACTCTAACTCGCTCTCACGAATTATCAATTTATGGCAATAGACTATATAATTAAATAATATTGAGAAACAATATATTATATTGGAATAATTATGTAATATAATGACATAACTATATTTTATGTGGTAATAGTTATATCCAACCTTCTTTTCAAGAAAACATAGAATCGATAGTTATAATAATGCTTTTCACGGATGAAAGTTAATATTTAAAATTTCGTTTGGGTTATCTTTTCTACAAGCTCACATTTAACTATTTCAATTTTATCGATAAAATTTGAGAGACATATATTTTAATAATTTTTAGATCATTTCGAAGTAAAATAATGACAACGCATAATGCATTACAATTTATTGTTTATGATATTAAGACAATGAACCTAATCGTGTACAGCGGGGACTATAGGATTATGTAGAGGAGGAATGATAAAAGGTTTTATATCGAATGATTTGATGTCATCTCCAGCTATAGCCTCTTTGATAGCAATGGCTAAAGAACAAAAGTAATTCAATTAGTAAAATATTTTGAAACAAACTCTAAATTTTAACAAGCATACGAAGCAATAAAAACTATTATCGAATATAACAAAATTAGTAAAAGAAACAAGCTTTTAGATTTGCATCAAAAGAATTGAAGATAACTCTTCACTTAACATATTTCCTATATGGTCAGCATTGAGAAGAACTTGGTGTTATTTATCATTGTTTTAATATCAAAACTACAATAATGCTGGATCATACGCTATTTCAAATACTATAAGTAAATAAATAATAATTACTACTGACCTAAGATTTTTGCCAACTCTTCTAATGCTGAAGATGATGTTGGAGGAAGCTTATCAGACGCTACCGAGAAAAATTGCATTGTCGTTAAGAGGAGGAAGACCATCAGGCTAATGAGAAGTTGTCTTAGAAACATGATGGGCCAACACTTGAATATTTGTAAATGAAATTACAATACTGAAGTAATATATCTTGATGGATGAATTGTTTTATCGCAAGAGTGAGTTGCTTTAAAAATTAGGATTAATTAAACGTTATGCATGAGGTTTTAGTTTTTTGAAACTGACCATGGTCGTCTAGAAACTGAAATCTTCATTGTATATTGTAACTTTCTTTGCATGCAATAACATATCAAATGGTACAAGGGAAATGTATATAAATTAAATAAAGAATTATGACTTTATACACTATGCTTGTTATATTTATTAATAAATATTTTATAGAAATAATGTCATCTTTTAACATAATGCATATACTTTATGTAAAAATCTAAGATTATTGTATGGTATGTTGAAAAAAATATATTCCATATCCTTCAAGTGCATAAATATAATTGAGAGAGGAATAAGCATCTCTTTTGTAAATTGGCTAGTAATCCTTTAGTCATCCAATACTTTATGCTTTTTTGTGATCAATTACATGAGGCATGGTTCTAAACTCCACACATAGAAATCTTTTTTAAAAATAGAACTAACTTAAATTTTTTTAGATCAATTTTCTTGTAATTTTTGAAAATATAAAAAATAAAAATTCTTACTCTTAGAAATAATAATTTGAATAATATCTAGTTCACCTTTATTAATGAACCTAGTCGATGATCTTTTTCATAAAATTTAAAATTTTCAAAATGTGGATGAAATTATTGTCAATTTGACATATTCAAGATGTTTGTTCATTATTTTATATCAAAAGAGCAAACTATTTCAATAAACATCAAGATTATCATGATAATTTGAGTCATAATATGATGTTATCATGATTTTAAACGAGCATGGCAAAGTTAGAAATATTTGTAAAAAAGTCTTGCATTTTATGTTAATTTGTTTCCCCCATGCTAAATAACAAAGATGAATTTTAATAATCAATTGTATAAATATGTGAATTAAAAAGTTAAACATAATCAAAATTTATGAAGACAAATTTGATATTTTGTTAAAATGCCTTAAATATTTGTTTTGCCAACATTGACTTTGCAATCACTTAATTTTCAAGATGAGCAAATTCTAATGCTCTAAGATTATTTTATTATAGGTAACTTATAATGAGAGTTTCTTTTTATAGAAATATTTTGACTTAGTAAATGCTAGTGACCTAAATTGAGAATTTGTTCATTTAACTATCGACTACGTTATTCATTATCAAAACCTAGTAGCTAATAATATAATTATACTTTAATAAAGTTAGTTTTATGGACATTGATTTGCATTTGTAGAGGAAATTGAAAATCCACCCCTATTACAAGAATTACACATTTAAAATAATAAACTATATAATTAAATAATATCGAAAAAAATTATTCATCTTACTGGAAAATTTCTACAAAATAATGATATAACTTGATTTCATGTGGTAATAGTCATGTCAAAATTTCTTTCTTATAAACTTGGATGTTTCTATTTCTAGAAATAGAAAGAGAGCATTCTTTGATATAATAATACTTGTCATGATTGTTGGCAATCTATAAATATTTAAAATTGATATTTATAATATTGTTTGGGTCATTTTTTCCTCAAGTTGACATCTAACCATATCAATTTTATCGATAATATTAAAGACTTTTTTTTTATCATTTTTTATTCATCACATATTATGATAATGATAATACATAATGCATTAAAATTTATTTTTTATGATATTAGAAAAACTTAGCTCAAGGAGATGTAAGGTGTACTAGATTTTAAAGGGGAGGTATGATTATAGGATTAATATCAATTGATCTGATCTCATCCCCAACTATCGCCTCTTTTATAGCAATGGCTAAAAAATAAACGTAATTCATGTTACTAAAATATTTTGAAAGAAGATCTAAATTTTAATAATTATATGATATTATCTAAAATGTTGAATAATATAGCATAATTAGTTAAAAAAAAAAAGCAATCTTGATGGCTTTAAAAAAACTACACAAATTTTCACAAACTACTTATTTTTAAGGTCCATATTGTGGTGAACTTGGTGTTATTAATCATAAGTTTTAACATCGAAACATACATAATGCGTCATCGTATATTATTCCGAATATCTTAAGCAAGTGAAACTATATTATTACTAAAATAATATTTTAGCCAACTATTCTAATTCTCAAGATGATGGAGGAGCAATCTCTTTATATGATAGTGCAAAAAATTACATTGTCGTTTAAAGAAGGAAGATCGTTAGGCCAATAAGAAGTTGTCTTCGAACGTGATAGACTAACATTACATTATACGTAAAAAAAAATAAATTTTGCATTATTGAAGTAATGTGTAGATGGTTGAATTATTAATCACAAGAGTGAGGTAATATAAAGATTAGGGTCAATTAAATTTTATGCATAATGTTATATTATTTTAATACTTTTAATGTAACTGAAATCTTTATTGTATATAGTAACTTCCGTAGTATCTAATAATGTATAAAATGGAAGAATTGAAATGTATAAAAGTTGAATAAAAAATCATGACATCATACAATTTATAAACTATGCTTGTTATATCCATAAGGTAAATATTTTATAAGAATATTATCATATTTTGACAAGATACTTATAGTTTATATAACACTATTAAGATTTAAATTTAAAAAAATTATTTCATATCTTTCAAGCGCATAAAAGCTACTAAGAGAGGATTTAAAGTTTACTTTGTGAATTACTAATTAATACCTCAGTAGTTTAGTATGTTATGCTCTTTTTGAGATGAAGTATATAAAGCATGGTGTAAAACTCTCGACGCATAGAATTCTTATTTAAAATGAGGCCCAATTTAATTTTTTATGTTGTCAATTTAGTATTCTTGTAATATGAAAAAATCTAAATGTGGATTGAAAATTCTCACTAGTACAATTTTATATTTGAATAATTTCTTGTTCACCTTATTCAGGAATATAGTTGATGATCCTCTTCCAACAAGTTAAAAATATTAAAATACGGATGTATTGATTGTCAACTTGACTTGTTCGAGTCATTTGTTAATTATTTTATATCAGAAGTATAATATTTTATAATAAATATCTATTATCTCATGATAATTTAAATCGAGATATGTTGTTATCAATATTGTATTTGTCGATAATAAACCTAAAAATATTTGTAATTATTTATCTTTGCTTTTATGTTAATTCTTTTACTCAAATCCTAAAAAAGATAAAATTTAATAATGTATTGTTAAAAGGAGTGAACAAAAAGTCAAACATATTAAAAATCTAAAATGTCACAATTATATAAAAATTTAAAAAAACTTTAGTTTTGCCTACTCTAAGATTATAACCACTTAAAGTTCAGGATGAGTGTATTTTAATGGTCCAATGCTAGTTTATCTTGGGCAACTAATAAGGCATTTATACTTTCTTTTTATAGCAATGTTTCAACTCATTACCAACTAGTGACTTGAAATTAAATTTTTTTCATTTAACTATCATGTAAGTTATTAATCATTAAAATATAAGAGCTTAGAATATTGTTATAATATAATGGAGTGAGGATATTGTGTGTTGGTCTACTTTTGTAGTGGAAATTGGAACTCTAACTCGCTCTCACGAATTATCAATTTATGGCAATAGACTATATAATTAAATAATATTGACAAACAATATATTATATTGGAATAATTATGTAATATAATGACATAACTATATTTTATGTGGTAATAGTTATATCCAACCTTCTTTTCAAGAAAACATAGAATCGATAGTTATAATAATGCTTTTCACGGATGAAAGTTAATATTTAAAATTTCGTTTGGGTTATCTTTTCTACAAGCTCACATTTAACTATTTCAATTTTATCGATCAAATTTGAGAGACATATATTTTAATAATTTTTAGATCATTTCGAAGTAAAATAATGACAACGCATAATGCATTACAATTTATTGTTTATGATATTAAGACAATGAACCTAATCGTGTACAGCGGGGACTATAGGATTATGTAGAGGAGGAATGATAAAAGGTTTTATATCGAATGATTTGATGTCATCTCCAGCTATAGCCTCTTTGATAGCAATGGCTAAAGAACAAAAGTAATTCAATTAGTAAAATATTTTGAAACAAACTCTAAATTTTAACAAGCATACGAAGCAATAAAAACTATTATCGAATATAACAAAATTAGTAAAAGAAACAAGCTTTTAGATTTGCATCAAAAGAATTGAAGATAACTCTTCACTTAACATATTTCCTATATGGTCAGCATTGAGAAGAACTTGGTGTTATTTATCATTGTTTTAATATCAAAACTACAATAATGCTGGATCATACGCTATTTCAAATACTATAAGTAAATAAATAATAATTACTACTGACCTAAGATTTTTGCCAACTCTTCTAATGCTGAAGATGATGTTGGAGGAAGCTTATCAGACGCTACCGAGAAAAATTGCATTGTCGTTAAGAGGAGGAAGACCATCAGGCTAATGAGAAGTTGTCTTAGAAACATGATGGGCCAACACTTGAATATTTGTAAATGAAATTACAATACTGAAGTAATATATCTTGATGGATGAATTGTTTTATCGCA
This sequence comes from Musa acuminata AAA Group, assembly GCF_036884655.1. Taxonomy (NCBI): domain Eukaryota; kingdom Viridiplantae; phylum Streptophyta; class Magnoliopsida; order Zingiberales; family Musaceae; genus Musa; species Musa acuminata. The sequence goes on from NC_088327.1 coordinate 38,605,631, forward strand.
AGAGTGAGTTGCTTTAAAAATTAGGATTAATTAAACGTTATGCATGAGGTTTTAGTTTTTTGAAACTGACCATGGTCGTCTAGAAACTGAAATCTTCATTGTATATTGTAACTTTCTTTGCATGCAATAACATATCAAATGGTACAAGGGAAATGTATATAAATTAAATAAAGAATTATGACTTTATACACTATGCTTGTTATATTTATTAATAAATATTTTATAGAAATAATGTCATCTTTTAACATAATGCATATACTTTATGTAAAAATCTAAGATTATTGTATGGTATGTTGAAAAAAATATATTCCATATCCTTCAAGTGCATAAATATAATTGAGAGAGGAATAAGCATCTCTTTTGTAAATTGGCTAGTAATCCTTTAGTCATCCAATACTTTATGCTTTTTTGTGATCAATTACATGAGGCATGGTTCTAAACTCCACACATAGAAATCTTTTTTAAAAATAGAACTAACTTAAATTTTTTTAGATCAATTTTCTTGTAATTTTTGAAAATATAAAAAACAAAAATTCTTACTCTTAGAAATAATAATTTGAATAATATCTAGTTCACCTTTATTAATGAACCTAGTCGATGATCTTTTTCATAAAATTTAAAATTTTCAAAATGTGGATGAAATTATTGTCAATTTGACATATTCAAGATGTTTGTTCATTATTTTATATCAAAAGAGCAAACTATTTCAATAAACATCAAGATTATCATGATAATTTGAGTCATAATATGATGTTATCATGATTTTAAACGAGCATGGCAAAGTTAGAAATATTTGTAAAAAAGTCTTGCATTTTATGTTAATTTGTTTCCCCCATGCTAAATAACAAAGATGAATTTTAATAATCAATTGTATAAATATGTGAATTAAAAAGTTAAACATAATCAAAATTTATGAAGACAAATTTGATATTTTGTTAAAATGCCTTAAATATTTGTTTTGCCAACATTGACTTTGCAATCACTTAATTTTCAAGATGAGCAAATTCTAATGCTCTAAGATTATTTTATTATAGGTAACTTATAATGAGAGTTTCTTTTTATAGAAATATTTTGACTTAGTAAATGCTAGTGACCTAAATTGAGAATTTGTTCATTTAACTATCGACTACGTTATTCATTATCAAAACCTAGTAGCTAATAATATAATTATACTTTAATAAAGTTAGTTTTATGGACATTGATTTGCATTTGTAGAGGAAATTGAAAATCCACCCCTATTACAAGAATTACACATTTAAAATAATAAACTATATAATTAAATAATATCGAAAAAAATTATTCATCTTACTGGAAAATTTCTACAAAATAATGATATAACTTGATTTCATGTGGTAATAGTCATGTCAAAATTTCTTTCTTATAAACTTGGATGTTTCTATTTCTAGAAATAGAAAGAGAGCATTCTTTGATATAATAATACTTGTCATGATTGTTGGCAATCTATAAATATTTAAAATTGATATTTATAATATTGTTTGGGTCATTTTTTCCTCAAGTTGACATCTAACCATATCAATTTTATCGATAATATTAAAGACTTTTTTTTTATCATTTTTTATTCATCACATATTATGATAATGATAATACATAATGCATTAAAATTTATTTTTTATGATATTAGAAAAACTTAGCTCAAGGAGATGTAAGGTGTACTAGATTTTAAAGGGGAGGTATGATTATAGGATTAATATCAATTGATCTGATCTCATCCCCAACTATCGCCTCTTTTATAGCAATGGCTAAAAAATAAACGTAATTCATGTTACTAAAATATTTTGAAAGAAGATCTAAATTTTAATAATTATATGATATTATCTAAAATGTTGAATAATATAGCATAATTAGTTAAAAAAAAAAAAGCAATCTTGATGGCATTAAAAAAACTACACAAATTTTCACAAACTACTTATTTTTAAGGTCCATATTGTGGTGAACTTGGTGTTATTAATCATAAGTTTTAACATCGAAACATACATAATGCGTCATCGTATATTATTCCGAATATCTTAAGCAAGTGAAACTATATTATTACTAAAATAATATTTTAGCCAACTATTCTAATTCTCAAGATGATGGAGGAGCAATCTCTTTATATGATAGTGCAAAAAATTACATTGTCGTTTAAAGAAGGAAGATCGTTAGGCCAATAAGAAGTTGTCTTCGAACGTGATAGACTAACATTACATTATACGTAAAAAAAATAAATTTTGCATTATTGAAGTAATGTGTAGATGGTTGAATTATTAATCACAAGAGTGAGGTAATATAAAGATTAGGGTCAATTAAATTTTATGCATAATGTTATATTATTTTAATACTTTTAATGTAACTGAAATCTTTATTGTATATAGTAACTTCCGTAGTATCTAATAATGTATAAAATGGAAGAATTGAAATGTATAAAAGTTGAATAAAAAATCATGACATCATACAATTTATAAACTATGCTTGTTATATCCATAAGGTAAATATTTTATAAGAATATTATCATCTTTTGACAAGATACTTATAGTTTATATAACACTATTAAGATTTAAATTTAAAAAAATTATTTCATATCTTTCAAGTGCATAAAAGCTACTAAGAGAGGATTTAAAGTTTACTTTGTGAATTACTAATTAATACCTCAGTAGTTTAGTATGTTATGCTCTTTTTGAGATGAAGTATATAAAGCATGGTGTAAAACTCTCGACGCATAGAATTCTTATTTAAAATGAGGCCCAATTTAATTTTTTATGTTGTCAATTTAGTATTCTTGTAATATGAAAAAATCTAAATGTGGATTGAAAATTCTCACTAGTACAATTTTATATTTGAATAATTTCTTGTTCACCTTATTCAGGAATATAGTTGATGATCCCCTTCCAACAAGTTAAAAATATTAAAATACGGATGTATTGATTGTCAACTTGACTTGTTCGAGTCATTTGTTAATTATTTTATATCAGAAGTATAATATTTTATAATAAATATCTATTATCTCATGATAATTTAAATCGAGATATGTTGTTATCAATATTGTATTTGTCGATAATAAACCTAAAAATATTTGTAATTATTTATCTTTGCTTTTATGTTAATTCTTTTACTCAAATCCTAAAAAAGATAAAATTTAATAATGTATTGTTAAAAGGAGTGAACAAAAAGTCAAACATATTAAAAATCTAAAATGTCACAATTATATAAAAATTTAAAAAAACTTTAGTTTTGCCTACTCTAAGATTATAACCACTTAAAGTTCAGGATGAGTGTATTTTAATGGTCCAATGCTAGTTTATCTTGGGCAACTAATAAGGCATTTATACTTTCTTTTTATAGCAATGTTTCAACTCATTACCAACTAGTGACTTGAAATTAAATTTTTTTCATTTAACTATCATGTAAGTTATTAATCATTAAAATATAAGAGCTTAGAATATTGTTATAATATAATGGAGTGAGGATATTGTGTGTTGGTCTACTTTTGTAGTGGAAATTGGAACTCTAACTCGCTCTCACGAATTATCAATTTATGGCAATAGACTATATAATTAAATAATATTGAGAAACAATATATTATATTGGAATAATTATGTAATATAATGACATAACTATATTTTATGTGGTAATAGTTATATCCAACCTTCTTTTCAAGAAAACATAGAATCGATAGTTATAATAATGCTTTTCACGGATGAAAGTTAATATTTAAAATTTCGTTTGGGTTATCTTTTCTACAAGCTCACATTTAACTATTTCAATTTTATCGATAAAATTTGAGAGACATATATTTTAATAATTTTTAGATCATTTCGAAGTAAAATAATGACAACGCATAATGCATTACAATTTATTGTTTATGATATTAAGACAATGAACCTAATCGTGTACAGCGGGGACTATAGGATTATGTAGAGGAGGAATGATAAAAGGTTTTATATCGAATGATTTGATGTCATCTCCAGCTATAGCCTCTTTGATAGCAATGGCTAAAGAACAAAAGTAATTCAATTAGTAAAATATTTTGAAACAAACTCTAAATTTTAACAAGCATACGAAGCAATAAAAACTATTATCGAATATAACAAAATTAGTAAAAGAAACAAGCTTTTAGATTTGCATCAAAAGAATTGAAGATAACTCTTCACTTAACATATTTCCTATATGGTCAGCATTGAGAAGAACTTGGTGTTATTTATCATTGTTTTAATATCAAAACTACAATAATGCTGGATCATACGCTATTTCAAATACTATAAGTAAATAAATAATAATTACTACTGACCTAAGATTTTTGCCAACTCTTCTAATGCTGAAGATGATGTTGGAGGAAGCTTATCAGACGCTACCGAGAAAAATTGCATTGTCGTTAAGAGGAGGAAGACCATCAGGCTAATGAGAAGTTGTCTTAGAAACATGATGGGCCAACACTTGAATATTTGTAAATGAAATTACAATACTGAAGTAATATATCTTGATGGATGAATTGTTTTATCGCAAGAGTGAGTTGCTTTAAAAATTATGATTAATTAAACGTTATGCATGAGGTTTTAGTTTTTTGAAACTGACCATGGTCGTCTAGAAACTGAAATCTTCATTGTATATTGTAACTTTCTTTGCATGCAATAACATATCAAATGGTACAAGGGAAATGTATATAAATTAAATAAAGAATTATGACTTTATACACTATGCTTGTTATATTTATTAATAAATATTTTATAGAAATAATGTCATCTTTTAACATAATGCATATACTTTATGTAAAAATCTAAGATTATTGTATGGTATGTTGAAAAAAATATATTCCATATCCTTCAAGTGCATAAATATAATTGAGAGAGGAATAAGCATCTCTTTTGTAAATTGGCTAGTAATCCTTTAGTCATCCAATACTTTATGCTTTTTTGTGATCAATTACATGAGGCATGGTTCTAAACTCCACACATAGAAATCTTTTTTAAAAATAGAACTAACTTAAATTTTTTTAGATCAATTTTCTTGTAATTTTTGAAAATATAAAAAACAAAAATTCTTACTCTTAGAAATAATAATTTGAATAATATCTAGTTCACCTTTATTAATGAACCTAGTCGATGATCTTTTTCATAAAATTTAAAATTTTCAAAATGTGGATGAAATTATTGTCAATTTGACATATTCAAGATGTTTGTTCATTATTTTATATCAAAAGAGCAAACTATTTCAATAAACATCAAGATTATCATGATAATTTGAGTCATAATATGATGTTATCATGATTTTAAACGAGCATGGCAAAGTTAGAAATATTTGTAAAAAAGTCTTGCATTTTATGTTAATTTGTTTCCCCCATGCTAAATAACAAAGATGAATTTTAATAATCAATTGTATAAATATGTGAATTAAAAAGTTAAACATAATCAAAATTTATGAAGACAAATTTGATATTTTGTTAAAATGCCTTAAATATTTGTTTTGCCAACATTGACTTTGCAATCACTTAATTTTCAAGATGAGCAAATTCTAATGCTCTAAGATTATTTTATTATAGGTAACTTATAATGAGAGTTTCTTTTTATAGAAATATTTTGACTTAGTAAATGCTAGTGACCTAAATTGAGAATTTGTTCATTTAACTATCGACTACGTTATTCATTATCAAAACCTAGTAGCTAATAATATAATTATACTTTAATAAAGTTAGTTTTATGGACATTGATTTGCATTTGTAGAGGAAATTGAAAATCTACCCCTATTACAAGAATTACACATTTAAAATAATAAACTATATAATTAAATAATATCGAAAAAAATTATTCATCTTACTGGAAAATTTCTACAAAATAATGATATAACTTGATTTCATGTGGTAATAGTCATGTCAAAATTTCTTTCTTATAAACTTGGATGTTTCTATTTCTAGAAATAGAAAGAGAGCATTCTTTGATATAATAATACTTGTCATGATTGTTGGCAATCTATAAATATTTAAAATTGATATTTATAATATTGTTTGGGTCATTTTTTCCTCAAGTTGACATCTAACCATATCAATTTTATCGATAATATTAAAGACTTTTTTTTTATCATTTTTTATTCATCACATATTATGATAATGATAATACATAATGCATTAAAATTTATTTTTTATGATATTAGAAAAACTTAGCTCAAGGAGATGTAAGGTGTACTAGATTTTAAAGGGGAGGTATGATTATAGGATTAATATCAATTGATCTGATCTCATCCCCAACTATCGCCTCTTTTATAGCAATGGCTAAAAAATAAACGTAATTCATGTTACTAAAATATTTTGAAAGAAGATCTAAATTTTAATAATTATATGATATTATCTAAAATGTTAAATAATATAGCATAATTAGTTAAAAAAAAAAAAGCAATCTTGATGGCATTAAAAAAACTACACAAATTTTCACAAACTACTTATTTTTAAGGTCCATATTGTGGTGAACTTGGTGTTATTAATCATAAGTTTTAACATCGAAATATACATAATGCGTCATCGTATATTATTCCGAATATCTTAAGCAAGTGAAACTATATTATTACTAAAATAATATTTTAGCCAACTATTCTAATTCTCAAGATGATGGAGGAGCAATCTCTTTATATGATAGTGCAAAAAATTACATTGTCGTTTAAAGAAGGAAGATCGTTAGGCCAATAAGAAGTTGTCTTCGAACGTGATAGACTAACATTACATTATACGTAAAAAAAATAAATATTGTATTATTGAAGTAATGTGTAGATGGTTGAATTATTAATCACAAGAGTGAGGTAATATAAAGATTAGGGTCAATTAAATTTTATGCATAATGTTATATTATTTTAATACTTTTAATGTAACTGAAATCTTTATTGTATATAGTAACTTCCGTAGTATCTAATAATGTATAAAATGGAAGAATTGAAATGTATAAAAGTTGAATAAAAAATCATGACATCATACAATTTATAAACTATGCTTGTTATATCCATAAGGTAAATATTTTATAAGAATATTATCATCTTTTGACAAGATACTTATAGTTTATATAACACTATTAAGATTTAAATTTAAAAAAATTATTTCATATCTTTCAAGTGCATAAAAGCTACTAAGAGAGGATTTAAAGTTTACTTTGTGAATTACTAATTAATACCTCAGTAGTTTAGTATGTTATGCTCTTTTTGAGATGAAGTATATAAAGCATGGTGTAAAACTCTCGACGCATAGAATTCTTATTTAAAATGAGGCCCAATTTAATTTTTTATGTTGTCAATTTAGTATTCTTGTAATATGAAAAAATCTAAATGTGGATTGAAAATTCTCACTAGTACAATTTTATATTTGAATAATTTCTTGTTCACCTTATTCAGGAATATAGTTGATGATCCTCTTCCAACAAGTTAAAAATATTAAAATACGGATGTATTGATTGTCAACTTGACTTGTTCGAGTCATTTGTTAATTATTTTATATCAGAAGTATAATATTTTATAATAAATATCTATTATCTCATGATAATTTAAATCGAGATATGTTGTTATCAATATTGTATTTGTCGATAATAAACCTAAAAATATTTGTAATTATTTATCTTTGCTTTTATGTTAATTCTTTTACTCAAATCCTAAAAAAGATAAAATTTAATAATGTATTGTTAAAAGGAGTGAACAAAAAGTCAAACATATTAAAAATCTAAAATGTCACAATTATATAAAAATTTAAAAAAACTTTAGTTTTGCCTACTCTAAGATTATAACCACTTAAAGTTCAGGATGAGTGTATTTTAATGGTCCAATGCTAGTTTATCTTGGGCAACTAATAAGGCATTTATACTTTCTTTTTATAGCAATGTTTCAACTCATTACCAACTAGTGACTTGAAATTAAATTTTTTTCATTTAACTATCATGTAAGTTATTAATCATTAAAATATAAGAGCTTAGAATATTGTTATAATATAATGGAGTGAGGATATTGTGTGTTGGTCTACTTTTGTAGTGGAAATTGGAACTCTAACTCGCTCTCACGAATTATCAATTTATGGCAATAGACTATATAATTAAATAATATTGAGAAACAATATATTATATTGGAATAATTATGTAATATAATGACATAACTATATTTTATGTGGTAATAGTTATATCCAACCTTCTTTTCAAGAAAACATAGAATCGATAGTTATAATAATGCTTTTCACGGATGAAAGTTAATATTTAAAATTTCGTTTGGGTTATCTTTTCTACAAGCTCACATTTAACTATTTCAATTTTATCGATAAAATTTGAGAGACATATATTTTAATAATTTTTAGATCATTTCGAAGTAAAATAATGACAACGCATAATGCATTACAATTTATTGTTTATGATATTAAGACAATGAACCTAATCGTGTACAGCGGGGACTATAGGATTATGTAGAGGAGGAATGATAAAAGGTTTTATATCGAATGATTTGATGTCATCTCCAGCTATAGCCTCTTTGATAGCAATGGCTAAAGAACAAAAGTAATTCAATTAGTAAAATATTTTGAAACAAACTCTAAATTTTAACAAGCATACGAAGCAATAAAAACTATTATCGAATATAACAAAATTAGTAAAAGAAACAAGCTTTTAGATTTGCATCAAAAGAATTGAAGATAACTCTTCACTTAACATATTTCCTATATGGTCAGCATTGAGAAGAACTTGGTGTTATTTATCATTGTTTTAATATCAAAACTACAATAATGCTGGATCATACGCTATTTCAAATACTATAAGTAAATAAATAATAATTACTACTGACCTAAGATTTTTGCCAACTCTTCTAATGCTGAAGATGATGTTGGAGGAAGCTTATCAGACGCTACCGAGAAAAATTGCATTGTCGTTAAGAGGAGGAAGACCATCAGGCTAATGAGAAGTTGTCTTAGAAACATGATGGGCCAACACTTGAATATTTGTAAATGAAATTACAATACTGAAGTAATATATCTTGATGGATGAATTGTTTTATCGCAAGAGTGAGTTGCTTTAAAAATTAGGATTAATTAAACGTTATGCATGAGGTTTTAGTTTTTTGAAACTGACCATGGTCGTCTAGAAACTGAAATCTTCATTGTATATTGTAACTTTCTTTGCATGCAATAACATATCAAATGGTACAAGGGAAATGTATATAAATTAAATAAAGAATTATGACTTTATACACTATGCTTGTTATATTTATTAATAAATATTTTATAGAAATAATGTCATCTTTTAACATAATGCATATACTTTATGTAAAAATCTAAGATTATTGTATGGTATGTTGAAAAAAATATATTCCATATCCTTCAAGTGCATAAATATAATTGAGAGAGGAATAAGCATCTCTTTTGTAAATTGGCTAGTAATCCTTTAGTCATCCAATACTTTATGCTTTTTTGTGATCAATTACATGAGGCATGGTTCTAAACTCCACACATAGAAATCTTTTTTAAAAATAGAACTAACTTAAATTTTTTTAGATCAATTTTCTTGTAATTTTTGAAAATATAAAAAACAAAAATTCTTACTCTTAGAAATAATAATTTGAATAATATCTAGTTCACCTTTATTAATGAACCTAGTCGATGATCTTTTTCATAAAATTTAAAATTTTCAAAATGTGGATGAAATTATTGTCAATTTGACATATTCAAGATGTTTGTTCATTATTTTATATCAAAAGAGCAAACTATTTCAATAAACATCAAGATTATCATGATAATTTGAGTCATAATATGATGTTATCATGATTTTAAACGAGCATGGCAAAGTTAGAAATATTTGTAAAAAAGTCTTGCATTTTATGTTAATTTGTTTCCCCCATGCTAAATAACAAAGATGAATTTTAATAATCAATTGTATAAATATGTGAATTAAAAAGTTAAACATAATCAAAATTTATGAAGACAAATTTGATATTTTGTTAAAATGCCTTAAATATTTGTTTTGCCAACATTGACTTTGCAATCACTTAATTTTCAAGATGAGCAAATTCTAATGCTCTAAGATTATTTTATTATAGGTAACTTATAATGAGAGTTTCTTTTTATAGAAATATTTTGACTTAGTAAATGCTAGTAACCTAAATTGAGAATTTGTTCATTTAACTATCGACTACGTTATTCATTATCAAAACCTAGTAGCTAATAATATAATTATACTTTAATAAAGTTAGTTTTATGGACATTGATTTGCATTTGTAGAGGAAATTGAAAATCTACCCCTATTACAAGAATTACACATTTAAAATAATAAACTATATAATTAAATAATATCGAAAAAAATTATTCATCTTACTGGAAAATTTCTACAAAATAATGATATAACTTGATTTCATGTGGTAATAGTCATGTCAAAATTTCTTTCTTATAAACTTGGATGTTTCTATTTCTAGAAATAGAAAGAGAGCATTCTTTGATATAATAATACTTGTCATGATTGTTGGCAATCTATAAATATTTAAAATTGATATTTATAATATTGTTTGGGTCATTTTTTCCTCAAGTTGACATCTAACCATATCAATTTTATCGATAATATTAAAGACTTTTTTTTTATCATTTTTTATTCATCACATATTATGATAATGATAATACATAATGCATTAAAATTTATTTTTTATGATATTAGAAAAACTTAGCTCAAGGAGATGTAAGGTGTACTAGATTTTAAAGGGGAGGTATGATTATAGGATTAATATCAATTGATCTGATCTCATCCCCAACTATCGCCTCTTTTATAGCAATGGCTAAAAAATAAACGTAATTCATGTTACTAAAATATTTTGAAAGAAGATCTAAATTTTAATAATTATATGATATTATCTAAAATGTTGAATAATATAGCATAATTAGTTAAAAAAAAAAAGCAATCTTGATGGCATTAAAAAAACTACACAAATTTTCACAAACTACTTATTTTTAAGGTCCATATTGTGGTGAACTTGGTGTTATTAATCATAAGTTTTAACATCGAAACATACATAATGCGTCATCGTATATTATTCCGAATATCTTAAGCAAGTGAAACTATATTATTACTAAAATAATATTTTAGCCAACTATTCTAATTCTCAAGATGATGGAGGAGCAATCTCTTTATATGATAGTGCAAAAAATTACATTGTCGTTTAAAGAAGGAAGATCGTTAGGCCAATAAGAAGTTGTCTTCGAACGTGATAGACTAACATTACATTATACGTAAAAAAAATAAATTTTGCATTATTGAAGTAATGTGTAGATGGTTGAATTATTAATCACAAGAGTGAGGTAATATAAAGATTAGGGTCAATTAAATTTTATGCATAATGTTATATTATTTTAATACTTTTAATGTAACTGAAATCTTTATTGTATATAGTAACTTCCGTAGTATCTAATAATGTATAAAATGGAAGAATTGAAATGTATAAAAGTTGAATAAAAAATCATGACATCATACAATTTATAAACTATGCTTGTTATATCCATAAGGTAAATATTTTATAAGAATATTATCATCTTTTGACAAGATACTTATAGTTTATATAACACTATTAAGATTTAAATTTAAAAAAATTATTTCATATCTTTCAAGTGCATAAAAGCTACTACGAGAGGATTTAAAGTTTACTTTGTGAATTACTAATTAATACCTCAGTAGTTTAGTATGTTATGCTCTTTTTGAGATGAAGTATATAAAGCATGGTGTAAAACTCTCGACGCATAGAATTCTTATTTAAAATGAGGCCCAATTTAATTTTTTATGTTGTCAATTTAGTATTCTTGTAATATGAAAAAATCTAAATGTGGATTGAAAATTCTCACTAGTACAATTTTATATTTGAATAATTTCTTGTTCACCTTATTCAGGAATATAGTTGATGATCCTCTTCCAACAAGTTAAAAATATTAAAATACGGATGTATTGATTGTCAACTTGACTTGTTCGGGTCATTTGTTAATTATTTTATATCAGAAGTATAATATTTTATAATAAATATCTATTATCTCATGATAATTTAAATCGAGATATGTTGTAATCAATATTGTATTTGTTGATAATAAACCTAAAAATATTTGTAATTATTTATCTTTGCTTTTATGTTAATTCTTTTACTCAAATCCTAAAAAAGATAAAATTTAATAATGTATTGTTAAAAGGAGTGAACAAAAAGTCAAACATATTAAAAATCTAAAATGTCACAATTATATAAAAATTTTAAAAAACTTTAGTTTTGCCTACTCTAAGATTATAACCACTTAAAGTTCAGGATGAGTGTATTTTAATGGTCCAATGCTAGTTTATCTTGGGCAACTAATAAGGCATTTATACTTTCTTTTTATAGCAATATTTCAACTCATTACCAACTAGTGACTTGAAATTAAATTTTTTTCATTTAACTATCATGTAAGTTATTAATCATTAAAATATAAGAGCTTAGAATATTGTTATAATATAATGGAGTGAGGATATTGTGTGTTGGTCTACTTTTGTAGTGGAAATTGGAACTCTAACTCGCTCTCACGAATTATCAATTTATGGCAATAGACTATATAATTAAATAATATTGAGAAACAATATATTATATTGGAATAATTATGTAATATAATGACATAACTATATTTTATGTGGTAATAGTTATATCCAACCTTCTTTTCAAGAAAACATAGAATCGATAGTTATAATAATGCTTTTCACGGATGAAAGTTAATATTTAAAATTTCGTTTGGGTTATCTTTTCTACAAGCTCACATTTAACTATTTCAATTTTATCGATAAAATTTGAGAGACATATATTTTAATAATTTTTAGATCATTTCGAAGTAAAATAATGACAACGCATAATGCATTACAATTTATTGTTTATGATATTAAGACAATGAACCTAATCGTGTACAGCGGGGACTATAGGATTATGTAGAGGAGGAATGATAAAAGGTTTTATATCGAATGATTTGATGTCATCTCCAGCTATAGCCTCTTTGATAGCAATGGCTAAAGAACAAAAGTAATTCAATTAGTAAAATATTTTGAAACAAACTCTAAATTTTAACAAGCATACGAAGCAATAAAAACTATTATCGAATATAACAAAATTAGTAAAAGAAACAAGCTTTTAGATTTGCATCAAAAGAATTGAAGATAACTCTTCACTTAACATATTTCCTATATGGTCAGCATTGAGAAGAACTTGGTGTTATTTATCATTGTTTTAATATCAAAACTACAATAATGCTGGATCATACGCTATTTCAAATACTATAAGTAAATAAATAATAATTACTACTGACCTAAGATTTTTGCCAACTCTTCTAATGCTGAAGATGATGTTGGAGGAAGCTTATCAGACGCTACCGAGAAAAATTGCATTGTCGTTAAGAGGAGGAAGACCATCAGGCTAATGAGAAGTTGTCTTAGAAACATGATGGGCCAACACTTGAATATTTGTAAATGAAATTACAATACTGAAGTAATATATCTTGATGGATGAATTGTTTTATCGCAAGAGTGAGTTGCTTTAAAAATTAGGATTAATTAAACGTTATGCATGAGGTTTTAGTTTTTTGAAACTGACCATGGTCGTCTAGAAACTGAAATCTTCATTGTATATTGTAACTTTCTTTGCATGCAATAACATATCAAATGGTACAAGGGAAATGCATATAAATTAAATAAAGAATTATGACTTTATACACTATGCTTGTTATATTTATTAATAAATATTTTATAGAAATAATGTCATCTTTTAACATAATGCATATACTTTATGTAAAAATCTAAGATTATTGTATGGTATGTTGAAAAAAATATATTCCATATCCTTCAAGTGCATAAATATAATTGAGAGAGGAATAAGTATCTCTTTTGTAAATTGGCTAGTAATCCTTTAGTCATCCAATACTTTATGCTTTTTTGTGATCAATTACATGAGGCATGGTTCTAAACTCCACACATAGAAATCTTTTTTAAAAATAGAACTAACTTAAATTTTTTTAGATCAATTTTCTTGTAATTTTTGAAAATATAAAAAACAAAAATTCTTACTCTTAGAAATAATAATTTGAATAATATCTAGTTCACCTTTATTAATGAACCTAGTCGATGATCTTTTTCATAAAATTTAAAATTTTCAAAATGTGGATGAAATTATTGTCAATTTGACATATTCAAGATGTTTGTTCATTATTTTATATCAAAAGAGCAAACTATTTCAATAAACATCAAGATTATCATGATAATTTGAGTCATAATATGATGTTATCATGATTTTAAACGAGCATGGCAAAGTTAGAAATATTTGTAAAAAAGTCTTGCATTTTATGTTAATTTGTTTCCCCCATGCTAAATAACAAAGATGAATTTTAATAATCAATTGTATAAATATGTGAATTAAAAAGTTAAACATAATCAAAATTTATGAAGACAAATTTGATATTTTGTTAAAATGCCTTAAATATTTGTTTTGCCAACATTGACTTTGCAATCACTTAATTTTCAAGATGAGCAAATTCTAATGCTCTAAGATTATTTTATTATAGGTAACTTATAATGAGAGTTTCTTTTTATAGAAATATTTTGACTTAGTAAATGCTAGTGACCTAAATTGAGAATTTGTTCATTTAACTATCGACTACGTTATTCATTATCAAAACCTAGTAGCTAATAATATAATTATACTTTAATAAAGTTAGTTTTATGGACATTGATTTGCATTTGTAGAGGAAATTGAAAATCTACCCCTATTACAAGAATTACACATTTAAAATAATAAACTATATAATTAAATAATATCGAAAAAAATTATTCATCTTACTGGAAAATTTCTACAAAATAATGATATAACTAGATTTCATGTGGTAATAGTCATGTCAAAATTTCTTTCTTATAAACTTGGATGTTTCTATTTCTAGAAATAGAAAGAGAGCATTCTTTGATATAATAATACTTGTCATGATTGTTGGCAATCTATAAATATTTAAAATTGATATTTATAATATTGTTTGGGTCATTTTTTCCTCAAGTTGACATCTAACCATATCAATTTTATCGATAATATTAAAGACTTTTGTTTTTATCATTTTTTATTCATCACATATTATGATAATGATAATACATAATGCATTAAAATTTATTTTTTATGATATTAGAAAAACTAAGCTCAAGGAGATGTAAGGTGTACTAGATTTTAAAGGGGAGGTATGATTATAGGATTAATATCAATTGATCTAATCTCATCCCCAACTATCGCCTCTTTTATAGCAATGGCTAAAAAATAAACGTAATTCATGTTACTAAAATATTTTGAAAGAAGATCTAAATTTTAATAATTATATGATATTATCTAAAATGTTGAATAATATAGCATAATTAGTTTAAAAAAAAAAAGCAATCTTGATGGCATTAAAAAAACTACACAAATTTTCACAAACTACTTATTTTTAAGGTCCATATTGTGGTGAACTTGGTGTTATTAATCATAAGTTTTAACATCGAAACATACATAATGCGTCATCGTATATTATTCCGAATATCTTAAGCAAGTGAAACTATATTATTACTAAAATAATATTTTAGCCAACTATTCTAATTCTCAAGATGATGGAGGAGCAATCTCTTTATATGATAGTGCAAAAAATTACATTGTCGTTTAAAGAAGGAAGATCGTTAGGCCAATAAGAAGTTGTCTTCGAACGTGATAGACTAACATTACATTATACGTAAAAAAAATAAATTTTGCATTATTGAAGTAATGTGTAGATGGTTGAATTATTAATCACAAGAGTGAGGTAATATAAAGATTAGGGTCAATTAAATTTTATGCATAATGTTATATTATTTTAATACTTTTAATGTAACTGAAATCTTTATTGTATATAGTAACTTCCGTAGTATCTAATAATGTATAAAATGGAAGAATTGAAATGTATAAAAGTTGAATAAAAAATCATGACATCATACAATTTATAAACTATGCTTGTTATATCCATAAGGTAAATATTTTATAAGAATATTATCATCTTTTGACAAGATACTTATAGTTTATATAACACTATTAAGATTTAAATTTAAAAAAATTATTTCATATCTTTCAAGTGCATAAAAGCTACTAAAAGAGGATTTAAAGTTTACTTTGTGAATTACTAATTAATACCTCAGTAGTTTAGTATGTTATGCTCTTTTTGAGATGAAGTATATAAAGCATGGTGTAAAACTCTCGACGCATAGAATTCTTATTTAAAATGAGGCCCAATTTAATTTTTTATGTTGTCAATTTAGTATTCTTGTAATATGAAAAAATCTAAATGTGGATTGAAAATTCTCACTAGTACAATTTTATATTTGAATAATTTCTTGTTCACCTTATTCAGGAATATAGTTGATGATCCTCTTCCAACAAGTTAAAAATATTAAAATACGGATGTATTGATTGTCAACTTGACTTGTTCGAGTCATTTGTTAATTATTTTATATCAGAAGTATAATATTTTATAATAAATATCTATTATCTCATGATAATTTAAATCGAGATATGTTGTTATCAATATTGTATTTGTCGATAATAAACCTAAAAATATTTGTAATTATTTATCTTTGCTTTTATGTTAATTCTTTTACTCAAATCCTAAAAAAGATAAAATTTAATAATGTATTGTTAAAAGGAGTGAACAAAAAGTCAAACATATTAAAAATTTAAAATGTCACAATTATATAAAAATTTAAAAAAACTTTAGTTTTGCCTACTCTAAGATTATAACCACTTAAAGTTCAGGATGAGTGTATTTTAATGGTCCAATGCTAGTTTATCTTGGGCAACTAATAAGGCATTTATACTTTCTTTTTATAGCAATGTTTCAACTCATTACCAACTAGTGACTTGAAATTAAATTTTTTTCATTTAACTATCATGTAAGTTATTAATCATTAAAATATAAGAGCTTAGAATATTGTTATAATATAATGGAGTGAGGATATTGTGTGTTGGTCTACTTTTGTAGTGGAAATTGGAACTCTAACTCGCTCTCACGAATTATCAATTTATGGCAATAGACTATATAATTAAATAATATTGAGAAACAATATATTATATTGGAATAATTATGTAATATAATGACATAACTATATTTTATGTGGTAATAGTTATATCCAACCTTCTTTTCAAGAAAACATAGAATCGATAGTTATAATAATGCTTTTCACGGATGAAAGTTAATATTTAAAATTTCGTTTGGGTTATCTTTTCTACAAGCTCACATTTAACTATTTCAATTTTATCGATAAAATTTGAGAGACATATATTTTAATAATTTTTAGATCATTTCGAAGTAAAATAATGACAACGCATAATGCATTACAATTTATTGTTTATGATATTAAGACAATGAACCTAATCGTGTACAGCGGGGACTATAGGATTATGTAGAGGAGGAATGATAAAAGGTTTTATATCGAATGATTTGATGTCATCTCCAGCTATAGCCTCTTTGATAGCAATGGCTAAAGAACAAAAGTAATTCAATTAGTAAAATATTTTGAAACAAACTCTAAATTTTAACAAGCATACGAAGCAATAAAAACTATTATCGAATATAACAAAATTAGTAAAAGAAACAAGCTTTTAGATTTGCATCAAAAGAATCGAAGATAACTCTTCACTTAACATATTTCCTATATGGTCAGCATTGAGAAGAACTTGGTGTTATTTATCATTGTTTTAATATCAAAACTACAATAATGCTGGATCATACGCTATTTCAAATACTATAAGTAAATAAATAATAATTACTACTGACCTAAGATTTTTGCCAACTCTTCTAATGCTGAAGATGATGTTGGAGGAAGCTTATCAGACGCTACCGAGAAAAATTGCATTGTCGTTAAGAGGAGGAAGACCATCAGGCTAATGAGAAGTTGTCTTAGAAACATGATGGGCCAACACTTGAATATTTGTAAATGAAATTACAATACTGAAGTAATATATCTTGATGGATGAATTGTTTTATCGCAAGAGTGAGTTGCTTTAAAAATTAGGATTAATTAAACGTTATGCATGAGGTTTTAGTTTTTTGAAACTGACCATGGTCGTCTAGAAACTGAAATCTTCATTGTATATTGTAACTTTCTTTGCATGCAATAACATATCAAATGGTACAAGGGAAATGTATATAAATTAAATAAAGAATTATGACTTTATACACTATGCTTGTTATATTTATTAATAAATATTTTATAGAAATAATGTCATCTTTTAACATAATGCATATACTTTATGTAAAAATCTAAGATTATTGTATGGTATGTTGAAAAAAATATATTCCATATCCTTCAAGTGCATAAATATAATTGAGAGAGGAATAAGCATCTCTTTTGTAAATTGGCTAGTAATCCTTTAGTCATCCAATACTTTATGCTTTTTTGTGATCAATTACATGAGGCATGGTTCTAAACTCCACACATAGAAATCTTTTTTAAAAATAGAACTAACTTAAATTTTTTTAGATCAATTTTCTTGTAATTTTTGAAAATATAAAAAACAAAAATTCTTACTCTTAGAAATAATAATTTGAATAATATCTAGTTCACCTTTATTAATGAACCTAGTCGATGATCTTTTTCATAAAATTTAAAATTTTCAAAATGTGGATGAAATTATTGTCAATTTGACATATTCAAGATGTTTGTTCATTATTTTATATCAAAAGAGCAAACTATTTCAACAAACATCAAGATTATCATGATAATTTGAGTCATAATATGATGTTATCATGATTTTAAACGAGCATGGCAAAGTTAGAAATATTTGTAAAAAAGTCTTGCATTTTATGTTAATTTGTTTCCCCCATGCTAAATAACAAAGATGAATTTTAATAATCAATTGTATAAATATGTGAATTAAAAATTAAACATAATCAAAATTTATGAAGACAAATTTGATATTTTGTTAAAATGCATTAAATATTTGTTTTGCCAACATTGACTTTGCAATCACTTAATTTTCAAGATGAGCAAATTCTAATGCTCTAAGATTATTTTATTATAGGTAACTTATAATGAGAGTTTCTTTTTATAGAAATATTTTGACTTAGTAAATGCTAGTGACCTAAATTGAGAATTTGTTCATTTAACTATCGACTACGTTATTCATTATCAAAACCTAGTAGCTAATAATATAATTGTACTTTAATAAAGTTAGTTTTATGGACATTGATTTGCATTTGTAGAGGAAATTGAAAATCTACCCCTATTACAAGAATTACACATTTAAAATAATAAACTATATAATTAAATAATATCGAAAAAAATTATTCATCTTACTGGAAAATTTCTACAAATTAATGATATAACTTGATTTCATGTGGTAATAGTCATGTCAAAATTTCTTTCTTATAAACTTGGATGTTTCTATTTCTAGAAATAGAAAGAGAGCATTCTTTGATATAATAATACTTGTCATGATTGTTGGCAATCTATAAATGTTTAAAATTGATATTTATAATTTCGTTTGGGTCATTTTTTCCTCAAGTTGACATCTAACCATATCAATTTTATCGATAATATTAAAGACTTTTATTTTATCATTTTTTATTCATCACATATTATGATAATGATAATACATAATGCATTAAAATTTATTTTTTATGATATTAGAAAAAATTAGCTCAAGGAGATGTAAGGTGTACTAGATTTTAAAGGGGAGGTATGATTATAGGATTAATATCAATTGATCTGATCTCATCCCCAACTATCGCCTCTTTTATAGCAATGGCTAAAAAATAAACGTAATTCATGTTAGTAAAATATTTTGAAAGAAGATCTAAATTTTAATAATTATATGATATTATCTAAAATGTTGAATAATATAGCATAATTAGTTAAAAAAAAAAAGCAATCTTGATGGCATTAAAAAAACTACACAAATTTTCACAAACTACTTATTTTTAAGGTCCATATTGTGGTGAACTTGGTGTTATTAATCATAAGTTTTAACATCGAAACATACATAATGCGTCATCGTATATTATTCCGAATATCTTAAGCAAGTGAAACTATATTATTACTAAAATAATATTTTAGCCGACTATTCTAATTCTCAAGATGATGGAGGAGCAATCTCTTTATATGATAGTGCAAAAAATTACATTGTCGTTTAAAGAAGGAAGATCGTTAGGCCAATAAGAAGTTGTCTTCGAACGTGACAGACTAACATTACATTATACGTAAAAAAAATAAATTTTGCTTTATTGAAGTAATGTGTAGATGGTTGAATTATTAATCACAAGAGTGAGGTAATATAAAGATTAGGGTCAATTAAATTTTATGCATAATGTTATATTATTTTAATACTTTTAATGTAACTGAAATCTTTATTGTATATAGTAACTTCCGTAGTATCTAATAATGTATAAAATGGAAGAATTGAAATGTATAAAAGTTGAATAAAAAATCATGACATCATACAATTTATAAACTATGCTTGTTATATCCATAAGGTAAATATTTTATAAGAATATTATCATCTTTTGACAAGATACTTATAGTTTATATAACACTATTAAGATTTAAATTTAAAAAAATTATTTCATATCTTTCAAGTGCATAAAAGCTACTAAGAGAGGATTTAAAGTTTACTTTGTGAATTACTAATTAATACCTCAGTAGTTTAGTATGTTATGCTCTTTTTGAGATGAAGTATATAAAGCATGGTGTAAAACTCTCGACGCATAGAATTCTTATTTAAAATGAGGCCCAATTTAATTTTTTATGTTGTCAATTTAGTATTCTTGTAATATGAAAAAATCTAAATGTGGATTGAAAATTCTCACTAGTACAATTTTATATTTGAATAATTTCTTGTTCACCTTATTCAGGAATATAGTTGATGATCCTCTTCCAACAAGTTAAAAATATTAAAATACGGATGTATTGATTGTCAACTTGACTTGTTCGAGTCATTTGTTAATTATTTTATATCAGAAGTATAATATTTTATAATAAATATCTATTATCTCATGATAATTTAAATCGAGATATGTTGTTATCAATATTGTATTTGTCGATAATAAACCTAAAAATATTTGTAATTATTTATCTTTGCTTTTATGTTAATTCTTTTACTCAAATCCTAAAAAAGATAAAATTTAATAATGTATTGTTAAAAGGAGTGAACAAAAAGTCAAACATATTAAAAATCTAAAATGTCACAATTATATAAAAATTTAAAAAAACTTTAGTTTTGCCTACTCTAAGATTATAACCACTTAAAGTTCAGGATGAGTGTATTTTAATGGTCCAATGCTAGTTTATCTTGGGCAACTAATAAGGCATTTATACTTTCTTTTTATAGCAATGTTTCAACTCATTACCAACTAGTGACTTGAAATTAAATTTTTTTCATTTAACTATCATGTAAGTTATTAATCATTAAAATATAAGAGCTTAGAATATTGTTATAATATAATGGAGTGAGGATATTGTGTGTTGGTCTACTTTTGTAGTGGAAATTGGAACTCTAACTCGCTCTCACGAATTATCAATTTATGGCAATAGACTATATAATTAAATAATATTGAGAAACAATATATTATATTGGAATAATTATGTAATATAATGACATAACTATATTTTATGTGGTAATAGTTATATCCAACCTTCTTTTCAAGAAAACATAGAATCGATAGTTATAATAATGCTTTTCACGGATGAAAGTTAATATTTAAAATTTCGTTTGGGTTATCTTTTCTACAAGCTCACATTTAACTATTTCAATTTTATCGATAAAATTTGAGAGACATATATTTTAATAATTTTTAGATCATTTCGAAGTAAAATAATGACAACGCATAATGCATTACAATTTATTGTTTATGATATTAAGACAATGAACCTAATCGTGTACAGCGGGGACTATAGGATTATGTAGAGGAGGAATGATAAAAGGTTTTATATCGAATGATTTGATGTCATCTCCAGCTATAGCCTCTTTGATAGCAATGGCTAAAGAACAAAAGTAATTCAATTAGTAAAATATTTTGAAACAAACTCTAAATTTTAACAAGCATACGAAGCAATAAAAACTATTATCGAATATAACAAAATTAGTAAAAGAAACAAGCTTTTAGATTTGCATCAAAAGAATTGAAGATAACTCTTCACTTAACATATTTCCTATATGGTCAGCATTGAGAAGAACTTGGTGTTATTTATCATTGTTTTAATATCAAAACTACAATAATGCTGGATCATACGCTATTTCAAATACTATAAGTAATAAATAATAATTACTACTGACCTAAGATTTTTGCCAACTCTTCTAATGCTGAAGATGATGTTGGAGGAAGTTTATCAGACGCTACCGAGAAAAATTGCATTGTCGTTAAGAGGAGGAAGACCATCAGGCTAATGAAAAGTTGTCTTAGAAACATGATGGGCCAACACTTGAATATTTGTAAATGAAATTACAATACTGAAGTAATATATCTTGATGGATGAATTGTTTTATCGCAAGAGTGAGTTGCTTTAAAAATTAGGATTAATTAAACGTTATGCATGAGGTTTTAGTTTTTTGAAACTGACCATGGTCGTCTAGAAACTGAAATCTTCATTGTATATTGTAACTTTCTTTGCATGCAATAACATATCAAATGGTACAAGGGAAATGTATATAAATTAAATAAAGAATTATGACTTTATACACTATGCTTGTTATATTTATTAATAAATATTTTATAGAAATAATGTCATCTTTTAACATAATGCATATACTTTATGTAAAAATCTAAGATTATTGTATGGTATGTTGAAAAAAATATATTCCATATCCTTCAAGTGCATAAATATAATTGAGAGAGGAATAAGCATCTCTTTTGTAAATTGGCTAGTAATCCTTTAGTCATCCAATACTTTATGCTTTTTTGTGATCAATTACATGAGGCATGGTTCTAAACTCCACACATAGAAATCTTTTTTAAAAATAGAACTAACTTAAATTTTTTTAGATCAATTTTCTTGTAATTTTTGAAAATATAAAAAACAAAAATTCTTACTCTTAGAAATAATAATTTGAATAATATCTAGTTCACCTTTATTAATGAACCTAGTCGATGATCTTTTTCATAAAATTTAAAATTTTCAAAATGTGGATGAAATTATTGTCAATTTGACATATTCAAGATGTTTGTTCATTATTTTATATCAAAAGAGCAAACTATTTCAACAAACATCAAGATTATCATGATAATTTGAGTCATAATATGATGTTATCATGATTTTAAACGAGCATGGCAAAGTTAGAAATATTTGTAAAAAAGTCTTGCATTTTATGTTAATTTGTTTCCCCCATGCTAAATAACAAAGATGAATTTTAATAATCAATTGTATAAATATGTGAATTAAAAATTAAACATAATCAAAATTTATGAAGACAAATTTGATATTTTGTTAAAATGCATTAAATATTTGTTTTGCCAACATTGACTTTGCAATCACTTAATTTTCAAGATGAGCAAATTCTAATGCTCTAAGATTATTTTATTATAGGTAACTTATAATGAGAGTTTCTTTTTATAGAAATATTTTGACTTAGTAAATGCTAGTGACCTAAATTGAGAATTTGTTCATTTAACTATCGACTACGTTATTCATTATCAAAACCTAGTAGCTAATAATATAATTGTACTTTAATAAAGTTAGTTTTATGGACATTGATTTGCATTTGTAGAGGAAATTGAAAATCTACCCCTATTACAAGAATTACACATTTAAAATAATAAACTATATAATTAAATAATATCGAAAAAAATTATTCATCTTACTGGAAAATTTCTACAAATTAATGATATAACTTGATTTCATGTGGTAATAGTCATGTCAAAATTTCTTTCTTATAAACTTGGATGTTTCTATTTCTAGAAATAGAAAGAGAGCATTCTTTGATATAATAATACTTGTCATGATTGTTGGCAATCTATAAATGTTTAAAATTGATATTTATAATTTCGTTTGGGTCATTTTTTCCTCAAGTTGACATCTAACCATATCAATTTTATCGATAATATTAAAGACTTTTATTTTATCATTTTTTATTCATCACATATTATGATAATGATAATACATAATGCATTAAAATTTATTTTTTATGATATTAGAAAAAATTAGCTCAAGGAGATGTAAGGTGTACTAGATTTTAAAGGGGAGGTATGATTATAGGATTAATATCAATTGATCTGATCTCATCCCCAACTATCGCCTCTTTTATAGCAATGGCTAAAAAATAAACGTAATTCATGTTAGTAAAATATTTTGAAAGAAGATCTAAATTTTAATAATTATATGATATTATCTAAAATGTTGAATAATATAGCATAATTAGTTAAAAAAAAAAAGCAATCTTGATGGCATTAAAAAAACTACACAAATTTTCACAAACTACTTATTTTTAAGGTCCATATTGTGGTGAACTTGGTGTTATTAATCATAAGTTTTAACATCGAAACATACATAATGCGTCATCGTATATTATTCCGAATATCTTAAGCAAGTGAAACTATATTATTACTAAAATAATATTTTAGCCGACTATTCTAATTCTCAAGATGATGGAGGAGCAATCTCTTTATATGATAGTGCAAAAAATTACATTGTCGTTTAAAGAAGGAAGATCGTTAGGCCAATAAGAAGTTGTCTTCGAACGTGACAGACTAACATTACATTATACGTAAAAAAAATAAATTTTGCTTTATTGAAGTAATGTGTAGATGGTTGAATTATTAATCACAAGAGTGAGGTAATATAAAGATTAGGGTCAATTAAATTTTATGCATAATGTTATATTATTTTAATACTTTTAATGTAACTGAAATCTTTATTGTATATAGTAACTTCCGTAGTATCTAATAATGTATAAAATGGAAGAATTGAAATGTATAAAAGTTGAATAAAAAATCATGACATCATACAATTTATAAACTATGCTTGTTATATCCATAAGGTAAATATTTTATAAGAATATTATCATCTTTTGACAAGATACTTATAGTTTATATAACACTATTAAGATTTAAATTTAAAAAAATTATTTCATATCTTTCAAGTGCATAAAAGCTACTAAGAGAGGATTTAAAGTTTACTTTGTGAATTACTAATTAATACCTCAGTAGTTTAGTATGTTATGCTCTTTTTGAGATGAAGTATATAAAGCATGGTGTAAAACTCTCGACGCATAGAATTCTTATTTAAAATGAGGCCCAATTTAATTTTTTATGTTGTCAATTTAGTATTCTTGTAATATGAAAAAATCTAAATGTGGATTGAAAATTCTCACTAGTACAATTTTATATTTGAATAATTTCTTGTTCACCTTATTCAGGAATATAGTTGATGATCCTCTTCCAACAAGTTAAAAATATTAAAATACGGATGTATTGATTGTCAACTTGACTTGTTCGAGTCATTTGTTAATTATTTTATATCAGAAGTATAATATTTTATAATAAATATCTATTATCTCATGATAATTTAAATCGAGATATGTTGTTATCAATATTGTATTTGTCGATAATAAACCTAAAAATATTTGTAATTATTTATCTTTGCTTTTATGTTAATTCTTTTACTCAAATCCTAAAAAAGATAAAATTTAATAATGTATTGTTAAAAGGAGTGAACAAAAAGTCAAACATATTAAAAATCTAAAATGTCACAATTATATAAAAATTTAAAAAAACTTTAGTTTTGCCTACTCTAAGATTATAACCACTTAAAGTTCAGGATGAGTGTATTTTAATGGTCCAATGCTAGTTTATCTTGGGCAACTAATAAGGCATTTATACTTTCTTTTTATAGCAATGTTTCAACTCATTACCAACTAGTGACTTGAAATTAAATTTTTTTCATTTAACTATCATGTAAGTTATTAATCATTAAAATATAAGAGCTTAGAATATTGTTATAATATAATGGAGTGAGGATATTGTGTGTTGGTCTACTTTTGTAGTGGAAATTGGAACTCTAACTCGCTCTCACGAATTATCAATTTATGGCAATAGACTATATAATTAAATAATATTGAGAAACAATATATTATATTGGAATAATTATGTAATATAATGACATAACTATATTTTATGTGGTAATAGTTATATCCAACCTTCTTTTCAAGAAAACATAGAATCGATAGTTATAATAATGCTTTTCACGGATGAAAGTTAATATTTAAAATTTCGTTTGGGTTATCTTTTCTACAAGCTCACATTTAACTATTTCAATTTTATCGATAAAATTTGAGAGACATATATTTTAATAATTTTTAGATCATTTCGAAGTAAAATAATGACAACGCATAATGCATTACAATTTATTGTTTATGATATTAAGACAATGAACCTAATCGTGTACAGCGGGGACTATAGGATTATGTAGAGGAGGAATGATAAAAGGTTTTATATCGAATGATTTGATGTCATCTCCAGCTATAGCCTCTTTGATAGCAATGGCTAAAGAACAAAAGTAATTCAATTAGTAAAATATTTTGAAACAAACTCTAAATTTTAACAAGCATACGAAGCAATAAAAACTATTATCGAATATAACAAAATTAGTAAAAGAAACAAGCTTTTAGATTTGCATCAAAAGAATTGAAGATAACTCTTCACTTAACATATTTCCTATATGGTCAGCATTGAGAAGAACTTGGTGTTATTTATCATTGTTTTAATATCAAAACTACAATAATGCTGGATCATACGCTATTTCAAATACTATAAGTAATAAATAATAATTACTACTGACCTAAGATTTTTGCCAACTCTTCTAATGCTGAAGATGATGTTGGAGGAAGTTTATCAGACGCTACCGAGAAAAATTGCATTGTCGTTAAGAGGAGGAAGACCATCAGGCTAATGAAAAGTTGTCTTAGAAACATGATGGGCCAACACTTGAATATTTGTAAATGAAATTACAATACTGAAGTAATATATCTTGATGGATGAATTGTTTTATCGCAAGAGTGAGTTGCTTTAAAAATTAGGATTAATTAAACGTTATGCATGAGGTTTTAGTTTTTTGAAACTGACCATGGTCGTCTAGAAACTGAAATCTTCATTGTATATTGTAACTTTCTTTGCATGCAATAACATATCAAATGGTACAAGGGAAATGTATATAAATTAAATAAAGAATTATGACTTTATACACTATGCTTGTTATATTTATTAATAAATATTTTATAGAAATAATGTCATCTTTTAACATAATGCATATACTTTATGTAAAAATCTAAGATTATTGTATGGTATGTTGAAAAAAATATATTCCATATCCTTCAAGTGCATAAATATAATTGAGAGAGGAATAAGCATCTCTTTTGTAAATTGGCTAGTAATCCTTTAGTCATCCAATACTTTATGCTTTTTTGTGATCAATTACATGAGGCATGGTTCTAAACTCCACACATAGAAATCTTTTTTAAAAATAGAACTAACTTAAATTTTTTTAGATCAATTTTCTTGTAATTTTTGAAAATATAAAAAACAAAAATTCTTACTCTTAGAAATAATAATTTGAATAATATCTAGTTCACCTTTATTAATGAACCTAGTCGATGATCTTTTTCATAAAATTTAAAATTTTCAAAATGTGGATGAAATTATTGTCAATTTGACATATTCAAGATGTTTGTTCATTATTTTATATCAAAAGAGCAAACTATTTCAACAAACATCAAGATTATCATGATAATTTGAGTCATAATATGATGTTATCATGATTTTAAACGAGCATGGCAAAGTTAGAAATATTTGTAAAAAAGTCTTGCATTTTATGTTAATTTGTTTCCCCCATGCTAAATAACAAAGATGAATTTTAATAATCAATTGTATAAATATGTGAATTAAAAATTAAACATAATCAAAATTTATGAAGACAAATTTGATATTTTGTTAAAATGCATTAAATATTTGTTTTGCCAACATTGACTTTGCAATCACTTAATTTTCAAGATGAGCAAATTCTAATGCTCTAAGATTATTTTATTATAGGTAACTTATAATGAGAGTTTCTTTTTATAGAAATATTTTGACTTAGTAAATGCTAGTGACCTAAATTGAGAATTTGTTCATTTAACTATCGACTACGTTATTCATTATCAAAACCTAGTAGCTAATAATATAATTGTACTTTAATAAAGTTAGTTTTATGGACATTGATTTGCATTTGTAGAGGAAATTGAAAATCTACCCCTATTACAAGAATTACACATTTAAAATAATAAACTATATAATTAAATAATATCGAAAAAAATTATTCATCTTACTGGAAAATTTCTACAAATTAATGATATAACTTGATTTCATGTGGTAATAGTCATGTCAAAATTTCTTTCTTATAAACTTGGATGTTTCTATTTCTAGAAATAGAAAGAGAGCATTCTTTGATATAATAATACTTGTCATGATTGTTGGCAATCTATAAATGTTTAAAATTGATATTTATAATTTCGTTTGGGTCATTTTTTCCTCAAGTTGACATCTAACCATATCAATTTTATCGATAATATTAAAGACTTTTATTTTATCATTTTTTATTCATCACATATTATGATAATGATAATACATAATGCATTAAAATTTATTTTTTATGATATTAGAAAAAATTAGCTCAAGGAGATGTAAGGTGTACTAGATTTTAAAGGGGAGGTATGATTATAGGATTAATATCAATTGATCTGATCTCATCCCCAACTATCGCCTCTTTTATAGCAATGGCTAAAAAATAAACGTAATTCATGTTAGTAAAATATTTTGAAAGAAGATCTAAATTTTAATAATTATATGATATTATCTAAAATGTTGAATAATATAGCATAATTAGTTAAAAAAAAAAAGCAATCTTGATGGCATTAAAAAAACTACACAAATTTTCACAAACTACTTATTTTTAAGGTCCATATTGTGGTGAACTTGGTGTTATTAATCATAAGTTTTAACATCGAAACATACATAATGCGTCATCGTATATTATTCCGAATATCTTAAGCAAGTGAAACTATATTATTACTAAAATAATATTTTAGCCGACTATTCTAATTCTCAAGATGATGGAGGAGCAATCTCTTTATATGATAGTGCAAAAAATTACATTGTCGTTTAAAGAAGGAAGATCGTTAGGCCAATAAGAAGTTGTCTTCGAACGTGACAGACTAACATTACATTATACGTAAAAAAAATAAATTTTGCTTTATTGAAGTAATGTGTAGATGGTTGAATTATTAATCACAAGAGTGAGGTAATATAAAGATTAGGGTCAATTAAATTTTATGCATAATGTTATATTATTTTAATACTTTTAATGTAACTGAAATCTTTATTGTATATAGTAACTTCCGTAGTATCTAATAATGTATAAAATGGAAGAATTGAAATGTATAAAAGTTGAATAAAAAATCATGACATCATACAATTTATAAACTATGCTTGTTATATCCATAAGGTAAATATTTTATAAGAATATTATCATCTTTTGACAAGATACTTATAGTTTATATAACACTATTAAGATTTAAATTTAAAAAAATTATTTCATATCTTTCAAGTGCATAAAAGCTACTAAGAGAGGATTTAAAGTTTACTTTGTGAATTACTAATTAATACCTCAGTAGTTTAGTATGTTATGCTCTTTTTGAGATGAAGTATATAAAGCATGGTGTAAAACTCTCGACGCATAGAATTCTTATTTAAAATGAGGCCCAATTTAATTTTTTATGTTGTCAATTTAGTATTCTTGTAATATGAAAAAATCTAAATGTGGATTGAAAATTCTCACTAGTACAATTTTATATTTGAATAATTTCTTGTTCACCTTATTCAGGAATATAGTTGATGATCCTCTTCCAACAAGTTAAAAATATTAAAATACGGATGTATTGATTGTCAACTTGACTTGTTCGAGTCATTTGTTAATTATTTTATATCAGAAGTATAATATTTTATAATAAATATCTATTATCTCATGATAATTTAAATCGAGATATGTTGTTATCAATATTGTATTTGTCGATAATAAACCTAAAAATATTTGTAATTATTTATCTTTGCTTTTATGTTAATTCTTTTACTCAAATCCTAAAAAAGATAAAATTTAATAATGTATTGTTAAAAGGAGTGAACAAAAAGTCAAACATATTAAAAATCTAAAATGTCACAATTATATAAAAATTTAAAAAAACTTTAGTTTTGCCTACTCTAAGATTATAACCACTTAAAGTTCAGGATGAGTGTATTTTAATGGTCCAATGCTAGTTTATCTTGGGCAACTAATAAGGCATTTATACTTTCTTTTTATAGCAATGTTTCAACTCATTACCAACTAGTGACTTGAAATTAAATTTTTTTCATTTAACTATCATGTAAGTTATTAATCATTAAAATATAAGAGCTTAGAATATTGTTATAATATAATGGAGTGAGGATATTGTGTGTTGGTCTACTTTTGTAGTGGAAATTGGAACTCTAACTCGCTCTCACGAATTATCAATTTATGGCAATAGACTATATAATTAAATAATATTGAGAAACAATATATTATATTGGAATAATTATGTAATATAATGACATAACTATATTTTATGTGGTAATAGTTATATCCAACCTTCTTTTCAAGAAAACATAGAATCGATAGTTATAATAATGCTTTTCACGGATGAAAGTTAATATTTAAAATTTCGTTTGGGTTATCTTTTCTACAAGCTCACATTTAACTATTTCAATTTTATCGATAAAATTTGAGAGACATATATTTTAATAATTTTTAGATCATTTCGAAGTAAAATAATGACAACGCATAATGCATTACAATTTATTGTTTATGATATTAAGACAATGAACCTAATCGTGTACAGCGGGGACTATAGGATTATGTAGAGGAGGAATGATAAAAGGTTTTATATCGAATGATTTGATGTCATCTCCAGCTATAGCCTCTTTGATAGCAATGGCTAAAGAACAAAAGTAATTCAATTAGTAAAATATTTTGAAACAAACTCTAAATTTTAACAAGCATACGAAGCAATAAAAACTATTATCGAATATAACAAAATTAGTAAAAGAAACAAGCTTTTAGATTTGCATCAAAAGAATCGAAGATAACTCTTCACTTAACATATTTCCTATATGGTCAGCATTGAGAAGAACTTGGTGTTATTTATCATTGTTTTAATATCAAAACTACAATAATGCTGGATCATACGCTATTTCAAATACTATAAGTAAATAAATAATAATTACTACTGACCTAAGATTTTTGCCAACTCTTCTAATGCTGAAGATGATGTTGGAGGAAGCTTATCAGACGCTACCGAGAAAAATTGCATTATCGTTAAGAGGAGGAAGACCATCAGGCTAATGAGAAGTTGTCTTAGAAACATGATGGGCCAACACTTGAATATTTGTAAATGAAATTACAATACTGAAGTAATATATCTTGATGGATGAATTGTTTTATCGCAAGAGTGAGTTGCTTTAAAAATTAGGATTAATTAAATGTTATGCATGAGGTTTTAGTTTTTTGAAACTGACCATGGTCGTCTAGAAACTGAAATCTTCATTGTATATTGTAACTTTCTTTGCATGCAATAACATATCAAATGGTACAAGGGAAATGTATATAAATTAAATAAAGAATTATGACTTTATACACTATGCTTGTTATATTTATTAATAAATATTTTATAGAAATAATGTCATCTTTTAACATAATGCATATACTTTATGTAAAAATCTAAGATTATTGTATGGTATGTTGAAAAAAATATATTCCATATCCTTCAAGTGCATAAATATAATTGAGAGA
Organism: Musa acuminata AAA Group; assembly: GCF_036884655.1. Classification (NCBI taxonomy): domain Eukaryota; kingdom Viridiplantae; phylum Streptophyta; class Magnoliopsida; order Zingiberales; family Musaceae; genus Musa; species Musa acuminata. The sequence continues at coordinate 38,637,460 of NC_088327.1, forward strand.
GGAATAAGCATCTCTTTTGTAAATTGGCTAGTAATCCTTTAGTCATCCAATACTTTATGCTTTTTTGTGATCAATTACATGAGGCATGGTTCTAAACTCCACACATAGAAATCTTTTTTAAAAATAGAACTAACTTAAATTTTTTTAGATCAATTTTCTTGTAATTTTTGAAAATATAAAAAACAAAAATTCTTACTCTTAGAAATAATAATTTGAATAATATCTAGTTCACCTTTATTAATGAACCTAGTCGATGATCTTTTTCATAAAATTTAAAATTTTCAAAATGTAGATGAAATTATTGTCAATTTGACATATTCAAGATGTTTGTTCATTATTTTATATCAAAAGAGCAAACTATTTCAACAAACATCAAGATTATCATGATAATTTGAGTCATAATATGATGTTATCATGATTTTAAACGAGCATGGCAAAGTTAGAAATATTTGTAAAAAAGTCTTGCATTTTATGTTAATTTGTTTCCCCCATGCTAAATAACAAAGATGAATTTTAATAATCAATTGTATAAATATGTGAATTAAAAATTAAACATAATCAAAATTTATGAAGACAAATTTGATATTTTGTTAAAATGCATTAAATATTTGTTTTGCCAACATTGACTTTGCAATCACTTAATTTTCAAGATGAGCAAATTCTAATGCTCTAAGATTATTTTATTATAGGTAACTTATAATGAGAGTTTCTTTTTATAGAAATATTTTGACTTAGTAAATGCTAGTGACCTAAATTGAGAATTTGTTCATTTAACTATCGACTACGTTATTCATTATCAAAACCTAGTAGCTAATAATATAATTGTACTTTAATAAAGTTAGTTTTATGGACATTGATTTGCATTTGTAGAGGAAATTGAAAATCTACCCCTATTACAAGAATTACACATTTAAAATAATAAACTATATAATTAAATAATATCGAAAAAAATTATTCATCTTACTGGAAAATTTCTACAAATTAATGATATAACTTGATTTCATGTGGTAATAGTCATGTCAAAATTTCTTTCTTATAAACTTGGATGTTTCTATTTCTAGAAATAGAAAGAGAGCATTCTTTGATATAATAATACTTGTCATGATTGTTGGCAATCTATAAATGTTTAAAATTGATATTTATAATTTCGTTTGGGTCATTTTTTCCTCAAGTTGACATCTAACCATATCAATTTTATCGATAATATTAAAGACTTTTATTTTATCATTTTTTATTCATCACATATTATGATAATGATAATACATAATGCATTAAAATTTATTTTTTATGATATTAGAAAAAATTAGCTCAAGGAGATGTAAGGTGTACTAGATTTTAAAGGGGAGGTATGATTATAGGATTAATATCAATTGATCTGATCTCATCCCCAACTATCGCCTCTTTTATAGCAATGGCTAAAAAATAAACGTAATTCATGTTAGTAAAATATTTTGAAAGAAGATCTAAATTTTAATAATTATATGATATTATCTAAAATGTTGAATAATATAGCATAATTAGTTAAAAAAAAAAAGCAATCTTGATGGCATTAAAAAAACTACACAAATTTTCACAAACTACTTATTTTTAAGGTCCATATTGTGGTGAACTTGGTGTTATTAATCATAAGTTTTAACATCGAAACATACATAATGCGTCATCGTATATTATTCCGAATATCTTAAGCAAGTGAAACTATATTATTACTAAAATAATATTTTAGCCGACTATTCTAATTCTCAAGATGATGGAGGAGCAATCTCTTTATATGATAGTGCAAAAAATTACATTGTCGTTTAAAGAAGGAAGATCGTTAGGCCAATAAGAAGTTGTCTTCGAACGTGACAGACTAACATTACATTATACGTAAAAAAAATAAATTTTGCATTATTGAAGTAATGTGTAGATGGTTGAATTATTAATCACAAGAGTGAGGTAATATAAAGATTAGGGTCAATTAAATTTTATGCATAATGTTATATTATTTTAATACTTTTAATGTAACTGAAATCTTTATTGTATATAGTAACTTCCGTAGTATCTAATAATGTACAAAATGGAAGAATTGAAATGTATAAAAGTTGAATAAAAAATCATGACATCATACAATTTATAAACTATGCTTGTTATATCCATAAGGTAAATATTTTATAAGAATATTATCATCTTTTGACAAGATACTTATAGTTTATATAACACTATTAAGATTTAAATTTAAAAAAATTATTTCATATCTTTCAAGTGCATAAAAGCTACTAAGAGAGGATTTAAAGTTTACTTTGTGAATTACTAATTAATACCTCAGTAGTTTAGTATGTTATGCTCTTTTTGAGATGAAGTATATAAAGCATGGTGTAAAACTCTCGACGCATAGAATTCTTATTTAAAATGAGGCCCAATTTAATTTTTTATGTTGTCAATTTAGTATTCTTGTAATATGAAAAAATCTAAATGTGGATTGAAAATTCTCACTAGTACAATTTTATATTTGAATAATTTCTTGTTCACCTTATTCAGGAATATAGTTGATGATCCTCTTCCAACAAGTTAAAAATATTAAAATACGGATGTATTGATTGTCAACTTGACTTGTTCGAGTCATTTGTTAATTATTTTATATCAGAAGTATAATATTTTATAATAAATATCTATTATCTCATGATAATTTAAATCGAGATATGTTGTTATCAATATTGTATTTGTCGATAATAAACCTAAAAATATTTGTAATTATTTATCTTTGCTTTTATGTTAATTCTTTTACTCAAATCCTAAAAAAGATAAAATTTAATAATGTATTGTTAAAAGGAGTGAACAAAAAGTCAAACATATTAAAAATATAAAATGTCACAATTATATAAAAATTTAAAAAAACTTTAGTTTTGCCTACTCTAAGATTATAACCACTTAAAGTTCAGGATGAGTGTATTTTAATGGTCCAATGCTAGTTTATCTTGGGCAACTAATAAGGCATTTATACTTTCTTTTTATAGCAATGTTTCAACTCATTACCAACTAGTGACTTGAAATTAAATTTTTTTCATTTAACTATCATGTAAGTTATTAATCATTAAAATATAAGAGCTTAGAATATTGTTATAATATAATGGAGTGAGGATATTGTGTGTTGGTCTACTTTTGTAGTGGAAATTGGAACTCTAACTCGCTCTCACGAATTATCAATTTATGGCAATAGACTATATAATTAAATAATATTGAGAAACAATATATTATATTGGAATAATTATGTAATATAATGACATAACTATATTTTATGTGGTAATAGTTATATCCAACCTTCTTTTCAAGAAAACATAGAATCGATAGTTATAATAATGCTTTTCACGGATGAAAGTTAATATTTAAAATTTCGTTTGGGTTATCTTTTCTACAAGCTCACATTTAACTATTTCAATTTTATCGATAAAATTTGAGAGACATATATTTTAATAATTTTTAGATCATTTCGAAGTAAAATAATGACAACGCATAATGCATTACAATTTATTGTTTATGATATTAAGACAATGAACCTAATCGTGTACAGCGGGGACTATAGGATTATGTAGAGGAGGAATGATAAAAGGTTTTATATCGAATGATTTGATGTCATCTCCAGCTATAGCCTCTTTGATAGCAATGGCTAAAGAACAAAAGTAATTCAATTAGTAAAATATTTTGAAACAAACTCTAAATTTTAACAAGCATACGAAGCAATAAAAACTATTATCGAATATAACAAAATTAGTAAAAGAAACAAGCTTTTAGATTTGCATCAAAAGAATTGAAGATAACTCTTCACTTAACATATTTCCTATATGGTCAGCATTGAGAAGAACTTGGTGTTATTTATCATTGTTTTAATATCAAAACTACAATAATGCTGGATCATACGCTATTTCAAATACTATAAGTAATAAATAATAATTACTACTGACCTAAGATTTTTGCCAACTCTTCTAATGCTGAAGATGATGTTGGAGGAAGCTTATCAGACGCTACCGAGAAAAATTGCATTGTCGTTAAGAGGAGGAAGACCATCAGGCTAATGAAAAGTTGTCTTAGAAACATGATGGGCCAACACTTGAATATTTGTAAATGAAATTACAATACTGAAGTAATATATCTTGATGGATGAATTGTTTTATCGCAAGAGTGAGTTGCTTTAAAAATTAGGATTAATTAAACGTTATGCATGAGGTTTTAGTTTTTTGAAACTGACCATGGTCGTCTAGAAACTGAAATCTTCATTGTATATTGTAACTTTCTTTGCATGCAATAACATATCAAATGGTACAAGGGAAATGTATATAAATTAAATAAAGAATTATGACTTTATACACTATGCTTGTTATATTTATTAATAAATATTTTATAGAAATAATGTCATCTTTTAACATAATGCATATACTTTATGTAAAAATCTAAGATTATTGTATGGTATGTTGAAAAAAATATATTCCATATCCTTCAAGTGCATAAATATAATTGAGAGAGGAATAAGCATCTCTTTTGTAAATTGGCTAGTAATCCTTTAGTCATCCAATACTTTATGCTTTTTTGTGATCAATTACATGAGGCATGGTTCTAAACTCCACACATAGAAATCTTTTTTAAAAATAGAACTAACTTAAATTTTTTTAGATCAATTTTCTTGTAATTTTTGAAAATATAAAAAACAAAAATTCTTACTCTTAGAAATAATAATTTGAATAATATCTAGTTCACCTTTATTAATGAACCTAGTCGATGATCTTTTTCATAAAATTTAAAATTTTCAAAATGTGGATGAAATTATTGTCAATTTGACATATTCAAGATGTTTGTTCATTATTTTATATCAAAAGAGCAAACTATTTCAACAAACATCAAGATTATCATGATAATTTGAGTCATAATATGATGTTATCATGATTTTAAACGAGCATGGCAAAGTTAGAAATATTTGTAAAAAAGTCTTGCATTTTATGTTAATTTGTTTCCCCCATGCTAAATAACAAAGATGAATTTTAATAATCAATTGTATAAATATGTGAATTAAAAATTAAACATAATCAAAATTTATGAAGACAAATTTGATATTTTGTTAAAATGCATTAAATATTTGTTTTGCCAACATTGACTTTGCAATCACTTAATTTTCAAGATGAGCAAATTCTAATGCTCTAAGATTATTTTATTATAGGTAACTTATAATGAGAGTTTCTTTTTATAGAAATATTTTGACTTAGTAAATGCTAGTGACCTAAATTGAGAATTTGTTCATTTAACTATCGACTACGTTATTCATTATCAAAACCTAGTAGCTAATAATATAATTGTACTTTAATAAAGTTAGTTTTATGGACATTGATTTGCATTTGTAGAGGAAATTGAAAATCTACCCCTATTACAAGAATTACACATTTAAAATAATAAACTATATAATTAAATAATATCGAAAAAAATTATTCATCTTACTGGAAAATTTCTACAAATTAATGATATAACTTGATTTCATGTGGTAATAGTCATGTCAAAATTTCTTTCTTATAAACTTGGATGTTTCTATTTCTAGAAATAGAAAGAGAGCATTCTTTGATATAATAATACTTGTCATGATTGTTGGCAATCTATAAATGTTTAAAATTGATATTTATAATTTCGTTTGGGTCATTTTTTCCTCAAGTTGACATCTAACCATATCAATTTTATCGATAATATTAAAGACTTTTATTTTATCATTTTTTATTCATCACATATTATGATAATGATAATACATAATGCATTAAAATTTATTTTTTATGATATTAGAAAAAATTAGCTCAAGGAGATGTAAGGTGTACTAGATTTTAAAGGGGAGGTATGATTATAGGATTAATATCAATTGATCTGATCTCATCCCCAACTATCGCCTCTTTTATAGCAATGGCTAAAAAATAAACGTAATTCATGTTAGTAAAATATTTTGAAAGAAGATCTAAATTTTAATAATTATATGATATTATCTAAAATGTTGAATAATATAGCATAATTAGTTAAAAAAAAAAAGCAATCTTGATGGCATTAAAAAAACTACACAAATTTTCACAAACTACTTATTTTTAAGGTCCATATTGTGGTGAACTTGGTGTTATTAATCATAAGTTTTAACATCGAAACATACATAATGCGTCATCGTATATTATTCCGAATATCTTAAGCAAGTGAAACTATATTATTACTAAAATAATATTTTAGCCGACTATTCTAATTCTCAAGATGATGGAGGAGCAATCTCTTTATATGATAGTGCAAAAAATTACATTGTCGTTTAAAGAAGGAAGATCGTTAGGCCAATAAGAAGTTGTCTTCGAACGTGACAGACTAACATTACATTATACGTAAAAAAAATAAATTTTGCTTTATTGAAGTAATGTGTAGATGGTTGAATTATTAATCACAAGAGTGAGGTAATATAAAGATTAGGGTCAATTAAATTTTATGCATAATGTTATATTATTTTAATACTTTTAATGTAACTGAAATCTTTATTGTATATAGTAACTTCCGTAGTATCTAATAATGTATAAAATGGAAGAATTGAAATGTATAAAAGTTGAATAAAAAATCATGACATCATACAATTTATAAACTATGCTTGTTATATCCATAAGGTAAATATTTTATAAGAATATTATCATCTTTTGACAAGATACTTATAGTTTATATAACACTATTAAGATTTAAATTTAAAAAAATTATTTCATATCTTTCAAGTGCATAAAAGCTACTAAGAGAGGATTTAAAGTTTACTTTGTGAATTACTAATTAATACCTCAGTAGTTTAGTATGTTATGCTCTTTTTGAGATGAAGTATATAAAGCATGGTGTAAAACTCTCGACGCATAGAATTCTTATTTAAAATGAGGCCCAATTTAATTTTTTATGTTGTCAATTTAGTATTCTTGTAATATGAAAAAATCTAAATGTGGATTGAAAATTCTCACTAGTACAATTTTATATTTGAATAATTTCTTGTTCACCTTATTCAGGAATATAGTTGATGATCCTCTTCCAACAAGTTAAAAATATTAAAATACGGATGTATTGATTGTCAACTTGACTTGTTCGAGTCATTTGTTAATTATTTTATATCAGAAGTATAATATTTTATAATAAATATCTATTATCTCATGATAATTTAAATCGAGATATGTTGTTATCAATATTGTATTTGTCGATAATAAACCTAAAAATATTTGTAATTATTTATCTTTGCTTTTATGTTAATTCTTTTACTCAAATCCTAAAAAAGATAAAATTTAATAATGTATTGTTAAAAGGAGTGAACAAAAAGTCAAACATATTAAAAATCTAAAATGTCACAATTATATAAAAATTTAAAAAAACTTTAGTTTTGCCTACTCTAAGATTATAACCACTTAAAGTTCAGGATGAGTGTATTTTAATGGTCCAATGCTAGTTTATCTTGGGCAACTAATAAGGCATTTATACTTTCTTTTTATAGCAATGTTTCAACTCATTACCAACTAGTGACTTGAAATTAAATTTTTTTCATTTAACTATCATGTAAGTTATTAATCATTAAAATATAAGAGCTTAGAATATTGTTATAATATAATGGAGTGAGGATATTGTGTGTTGGTCTACTTTTGTAGTGGAAATTGGAACTCTAACTCGCTCTCACGAATTATCAATTTATGGCAATAGACTATATAATTAAATAATATTGAGAAACAATATATTATATTGGAATAATTATGTAATATAATGACATAACTATATTTTATGTGGTAATAGTTATATCCAACCTTCTTTTCAAGAAAACATAGAATCGATAGTTATAATAATGCTTTTCACGGATGAAAGTTAATATTTAAAATTTCGTTTGGGTTATCTTTTCTACAAGCTCACATTTAACTATTTCAATTTTATCGATAAAATTTGAGAGACATATATTTTAATAATTTTTAGATCATTTCGAAGTAAAATAATGACAACGCATAATGCATTACAATTTATTGTTTATGATATTAAGACAATGAACCTAATCGTGTACAGCGGGGACTATAGGATTATGTAGAGGAGGAATGATAAAAGGTTTTATATCGAATGATTTGATGTCATCTCCAGCTATAGCCTCTTTGATAGCAATGGCTAAAGAACAAAAGTAATTCAATTAGTAAAATATTTTGAAACAAACTCTAAATTTTAACAAGCATACGAAGCAATAAAAACTATTATCGAATATAACAAAATTAGTAAAAGAAACAAGCTTTTAGATTTGCATCAAAAGAATCGAAGATAACTCTTCACTTAACATATTTCCTATATGGTCAGCATTGAGAAGAACTTGGTGTTATTTATCATTGTTTTAATATCAAAACTACAATAATGCTGGATCATACGCTATTTCAAATACTATAAGTAAATAAATAATAATTACTACTGACCTAAGATTTTTGCCAACTCTTCTAATGCTGAAGATGATGTTGGAGGAAGCTTATCAGACGCTACCGAGAAAAATTGCATTATCGTTAAGAGGAGGAAGACCATCAGGCTAATGAGAAGTTGTCTTAGAAACATGATGGGCCAACACTTGAATATTTGTAAATGAAATTACAATACTGAAGTAATATATCTTGATGGATGAATTGTTTTATCGCAAGAGTGAGTTGCTTTAAAAATTAGGATTAATTAAATGTTATGCATGAGGTTTTAGTTTTTTGAAACTGACCATGGTCGTCTAGAAACTGAAATCTTCATTGTATATTGTAACTTTCTTTGCATGCAATAACATATCAAATGGTACAAGGGAAATGTATATAAATTAAATAAAGAATTATGACTTTATACACTATGCTTGTTATATTTATTAATAAATATTTTATAGAAATAATGTCATCTTTTAACATAATGCATATACTTTATGTAAAAATCTAAGATTATTGTATGGTATGTTGAAAAAAATATATTCCATATCCTTCAAGTGCATAAATATAATTGAGAGAGGAATAAGCATCTCTTTTGTAAATTGGCTAGTAATCCTTTAGTCATCCAATACTTTATGCTTTTTTGTGATCAATTACATGAGGCATGGTTCTAAACTCCACACATAGAAATCTTTTTTAAAAATAGAACTAACTTAAATTTTTTTAGATCAATTTTCTTGTAATTTTTGAAAATATAAAAAACAAAAATTCTTACTCTTAGAAATAATAATTTGAATAATATCTAGTTCACCTTTATTAATGAACCTAGTCGATGATCTTTTTCATAAAATTTAAAATTTTCAAAATGTGGATGAAATTATTGTCAATTTGACATATTCAAGATGTTTGTTCATTATTTTATATCAAAAGAGCAAACTATTTCAACAAACATCAAGATTATCATGATAATTTGAGTCATAATATGATGTTATCATGATTTTAAACGAGCATGGCAAAGTTAGAAATATTTGTAAAAAAGTCTTGCATTTTATGTTAATTTGTTTCCCCCATGCTAAATAACAAAGATGAATTTTAATAATCAATTGTATAAATATGTGAATTAAAAATTAAACATAATCAAAATTTATGAAGACAAATTTGATATTTTGTTAAAATGCATTAAATATTTGTTTTGCCAACATTGACTTTGCAATCACTTAATTTTCAAGATGAGCAAATTCTAATGCTCTAAGATTATTTTATTATAGGTAACTTATAATGAGAGTTTCTTTTTATAGAAATATTTTGACTTAGTAAATGCTAGTGACCTAAATTGAGAATTTGTTCATTTAACTATCGACTACGTTATTCATTATCAAAACCTAGTAGCTAATAATATAATTGTACTTTAATAAAGTTAGTTTTATGGACATTGATTTGCATTTGTAGAGGAAATTGAAAATCTACCCCTATTACAAGAATTACACATTTAAAATAATAAACTATATAATTAAATAATATCGAAAAAAATTATTCATCTTACTGGAAAATTTCTACAAATTAATGATATAACTTGATTTCATGTGGTAATAGTCATGTCAAAATTTCTTTCTTATAAACTTGGATGTTTCTATTTCTAGAAATAGAAAGAGAGCATTCTTTGATATAATAATACTTGTCATGATTGTTGGCAATCTATAAATGTTTAAAATTGATATTTATAATTTCGTTTGGGTCATTTTTTCCTCAAGTTGACATCTAACCATATCAATTTTATCGATAATATTAAAGACTTTTATTTTATCATTTTTTATTCATCACATATTATGATAATGATAATACATAATGCATTAAAATTTATTTTTTATGATATTAGAAAAAATTAGCTCAAGGAGATGTAAGGTGTACTAGATTTTAAAGGGGAGGTATGATTATAGGATTAATATCAATTGATCTGATCTCATCCCCAACTATCGCCTCTTTTATAGCAATGGCTAAAAAATAAACGTAATTCATGTTAGTAAAATATTTTGAAAGAAGATCTAAATTTTAATAATTATATGATATTATCTAAAATGTTGAATAATATAGCATAATTAGTTAAAAAAAAAAAGCAATCTTGATGGCATTAAAAAAACTACACAAATTTTCACAAACTACTTATTTTTAAGGTCCATATTGTGGTGAACTTGGTGTTATTAATCATAAGTTTTAACATCGAAACATACATAATGCGTCATCGTATATTATTCCGAATATCTTAAGCAAGTGAATCTATATTATTACTAAAATAATATTTTAGCCGACTATTCTAATTCTCAAGATGATGGAGGAGCAATCTCTTTATATGATAGTGCAAAAAATTACATTGTCGTTTAAAGAAGGAAGATCGTTAGGCCAATAAGAAGTTGTCTTCGAACGTGACAGACTAACATTACATTATACGTAAAAAAAATAAATTTTGCATTATTGAAGTAATGTGTAGATGGTTGAATTATTAATCACAAGAGTGAGGTAATATAAAGATTAGGGTCAATTAAATTTTATGCATAATGTTATATTATTTTAATACTTTTAATGTAACTGAAATCTTTATTGTATATAGTAACTTCCGTAGTATCTAATAATGTATAAAATGGAAGAATTGAAATGTATAAAAGTTGAATAAAAAATCATGACATCATACAATTTATAAACTATGCTTGTTATATCCATAAGGTAAATATTTTATAAGAATATTATCATCTTTTGACAAGATACTTATAGTTTATATAACACTATTAAGATTTAAATTTAAAAAAATTATTTCATATCTTTCAAGTGCATAAAAGCTACTAAGAGAGGATTTAAAGTTTACTTTGTGAATTACTAATTAATACCTCAGTAGTTTAGTATGTTATGCTCTTTTTGAGATGAAGTATATAAAGCATGGTGTAAAACTCTCGACGCATAGAATTCTTATTTAAAATGAGGCCCAATTTAATTTTTTATGTTGTCAATTTAGTATTCTTGTAATATGAAAAAATCTAAATGTGGATTGAAAATTCTCACTAGTACAATTTTATATTTGAATAATTTCTTGTTCACCTTATTCAGGAATATAGTTGATGATCCTCTTCCAACAAGTTAAAAATATTAAAATACGGATGTATTGATTGTCAACTTGACTTGTTCGAGTCATTTGTTAATTATTTTATATCAGAAGTATAATATTTTATAATAAATATCTATTATCTCATGATAATTTAAATCGAGATATGTTGTTATCAATATTGTATTTGTCGATAATAAACCTAAAAATATTTGTAATTATTTATCTTTGCGTTTATGTTAATTCTTTTACTCAAATCCTAAAAAAGATAAAATTTAATAATGTATTGTTAAAAGGAGTGAACAAAAAGTCAAACATATTAAAAATCTAAAATGTCACAATTATATAAAAATTTAAAAAAACTTTAGTTTTGCCTACTCTAAGATTATAACCACTTAAAGTTCAGGATGAGTGTATTTTAATGGTCCAATGCTAGTTTATCTTGGGCAACTAATAAGGCATTTATACTTTCTTTTTATAGCAATGTTTCAACTCATTACCAACTAGTGACTTGAAATTAAATTTTTTTCATTTAACTATCATGTAAGTTATTAATCATTAAAATATAAGAGCTTAGAATATTGTTATAATATAATGGAGTGAGGATATTGTGTGTTGGTCTACTTTTGTAGTGGAAATTGGAACTCTAACTCGCTCTCACGAATTATCAATTTATGGCAATAGACTATATAATTAAATAATATTGAGAAACAATATATTATATTGGAATAATTATGTAATATAATGACATAACTATATTTTATGTGGTAATAGTTATATCCAACCTTCTTTTCAAGAAAACATAGAATCGATAGTTATAATAATGCTTTTCACGGATGAAAGTTAATATTTAAAATTTCGTTTGGGTTATCTTTTCTACAAGCTCACATTTAACTATTTCAATTTTATCGATAAAATTTGAGAGACATATATTTTAATAATTTTTAGATCATTTCGAAGTAAAATAATGACAACGCATAATGCATTACAATTTATTGTTTATGATATTAAGACAATGAACCTAATCGTGTACAGCGGGGACTATAGGATTATGTAGAGGAGGAATGATAAAAGGTTTTATATCGAATGATTTGATGTCATCTCCAGCTATAGCCTCTTTGATAGCAATGGCTAAAGAACAAAAGTAATTCAATTAGTAAAATATTTTGAAACAAACTCTAAATTTTAACAAGCATACGAAGCAATAAAAACTATTATCGAATATAACAAAATTAGTAAAAGAAACAAGCTTTTAGATTTGCATCAAAAGAATTGAAGATAACTCTTCACTTAACATATTTCCTATATGGTCAGCATTGAGAAGAACTTGGTGTTATTTATCATTGTTTTAATATCAAAACTACAATAATGCTGGATCATACGCTATTTCAAATACTATAAGTAAATAAATAATAATTACTACTGACCTAAGATTTTTGCCAACTCTTCTAATGCTGAAGATGATGTTGGAGGAAGCTTATTAGACGCTACCGAGAAAAATTGCATTGTCGTTAAGAGGAGGAAGACCATCAGGCTAATGAGAAGTTGTCTTAGAAACATGATGGGCCAACACTTGAATATTTGTAAATGAAATTACAATACTGAAGTAATATATCTTGATGGATGAATTGTTTTGTCGCAAGAGTGAGTTGCTTTAAAAATTAGGATTAATTAAACGTTATGCATGAGGTTTTAGTTTTTTGAAACTGACCATGGTCGTCTAGAAACTGAAATCTTCATTGTATATTGTAACTTTCTTTGCATGCAATAACATATCAAATGGTACAAGGGAAATGTATATAAATTAAATAAAGAATTATGACTTTATACACTATGCTTGTTATATTTATTAATAAATATTTTATAGAAATAATGTCATCTTTTAACATAATGCATATACTTTATGTAAAAATCTAAGATTATTGTATGGTATGTTGAAAAAAATATATTCCATATCCTTCAAGTGCATAAATATAATTGAGAGAGGAATAAGCATCTCTTTTGTAAATTGGCTAGTAATCCTTTAGTCATCCAATACTTTATGCTTTTTTGTGATCAATTACATGAGGCATGGTTCTAAACTCCACACATAGAAATCTTTTTTAAAAATAGAACTAACTTCAATTTTTTTAGATCAATTTTCTTGTAATTTTTGAAAATATAAAAAACAAAAATTCTTACTCTTAGAAATAATAATTTGAATAATATCTAGTTCACCTTTATTAATGAACCTAGTCGATGATCTTTTTTTATAAAATTTAAAATTTTCAAAATGTGGATGAAATTATTGTCAATTTGACATATTCAAGATGTTTGTTCATTATTTTATATCAAAAGAGCAAACTATTTCAATAAACATCAAGATTATCATGATAATTTGAGTCATAATATGATGTTATCATGATTTTAAACGAGCATGGCAAAGTTAGAAATATTTGTAAAAAAGTCTTGCATTTTATGTTAATTTGTTTCCCCCATGCTAAATAACAAAGATGAATTTTAATAATCAATTGTATAAATATGTGAATTAAAAAGTTAAACATAATCAAAATTTATGAAGACAAATTTGATATTTTGTTAAAATGCCTTAAATATTTGTTTTGCCAACATTGACTTTGCAATCACTTAATTTTCAAGATGAGCAAATTCTAATGCTCTAAGATTATTTTATTATAGGTAACTTATAATGAGAGTTTCTTTTTATAGAAATATTTTGACTTAGTAAATGCTAGTGACCTAAATTGAGAATTTGTTCATTTAACTATCGACTACGTTATTCATTATCAAAACCTAGTAGCTAATAATATAATTATACTTTAATAAAGTTAGTTTTATGGACATTGATTTGCATTTGTAGAGGAAATTGAAAATCTACCCCTATTACAAGAATTACACATTTAAAATAATAAACTATATAATTAAATAATATCGAAAAAAATTATTCATCTTACTGGAAAATTTCTACAAAATAATGATATAACTTGATTTCATGTGGTAATAGTCATGTCAAAATTTCTTTCTTATAAACTTGGATGTTTCTATTTCTAGAAATAGAAAGAGAGCATTCTTTGATATAATAATACTTGTCATGATTGTTGGCAATCTATAAATATTTAAAATTGATATTTATAATATTGTTTGGGTCATTTTTTCCTCAAGTTGACATCTAACCATATCAATTTTATCGATAATATTAAAGACTTTTGTTTTTATCATTTTTTATTCATCACATATTATGATAATGATAATACATAATGCATTAAAATTTATTTTTTATGATATTAGAAAAACTAAGCTCAAGGAGATGTAAGTTGTACTAGATTTTAAAGGGGAGGTATGATTATAGGATTAATATCAATTGATCTGATCTCATCCCCAACTATCGCCTCTTTTATAGCAATGGCTAAAAAATAAACGTAATTCATGTTACTAAAATATTTTGAAAGAAGATCTAAATTTTAATAATTATATGATATTATCTAAAATGTTGAATAATATAGCATAATTAGTTAAAAAAAAAAAGCAATCTTGATGGCATTAAAAAAACTACACAAATTTTCACAAACTACTTATTTTTAAGGTCCATATTGTGGTGAACTTGGTGTTATTAATCATAAGTTTTAACATCGAAACATACATAATGCGTCATCGTATATTATTCCGAATATCTTAAGCAAGTGAAACTATATTATTACTAAAATAATATTTTAGCCGACTATTCTAATTCTCAAGATGATGGAGGAGCAATCTCTTTATATGATAGTGCAAAAAATTACATTGTCGTTTAAAGAAGGAAGATCGTTAGGCCAATAAGAAGTTGTCTTCGAACGTGATAGACTAACATTACATTATACGTAAAAAAAATAAATTTTGCATTATTGAAGTAATGTGTAGATGGTTGAATTATTAATCACAAGAGTGAGGTAATATAAAGATTAGGGTCAATTAAATTTTATGCATAATGTTATATTATTTTAATACTTTTAATGTAACTGAAATCTTTATTGTATATAATAACTTCCGTAGTATCTAATAATGTATAAAATGGAAGAATTGAAATGTATAAAAGTTGAATAAAAAATCATGACATCATACAATTTATAAACTATGCTTGTTATATCCATAAGGTAAATATTTTATAAGAATATTATCATCTTTTGACAAGATACTTATAGTTTATATAACACTATTAAGATTTAAATTTAAAAAAATTATTTCATATCTTTCAAGTGCATAAAAGCTACTAAGAGAGGATTTAAAGTTTACTTTGTGAATTACTAATTAATACCTCAGTAGTTTAGTATGTTATGCTCTTTTTGAGATGAAGTATATAAAGCATGGTGTAAAACTCTCGACGCATAGAATTCTTATTTAAAATGAGGCCCAATTTAATTTTTTATGTTGTCAATTTAGTATTCTTGTAATATGAAAAAATCTAAATGTGGATTGAAAATTCTCACTAGTACAATTTTATATTTGAATAATTTCTTGTTCACCTTATTCAGGAATATAGTTGATGATCCTCTTCCAACAAGTTAAAAATATTAAAATACGGATGTATTGATTGTCAACTTGACTTGTTCGAGTCATTTGTTAATTATTTTATATCAGAAGTATAATATTTTATAATAAATATCTATTATCTCATGATAATTTAAATCGAGATATGTTGTTATCAATATTGTATTTGTCGATAATAAACCTAAAAATATTTGTAATTATTTATCTTTGCTTTTATGTTAATTCTTTTACTCAAATCCTAAAAAAGATAAAATTTAATAATGTATTGTTAAAAGGAGTGAACAAAAAGTCAAACATATTAAAAATCTAAAATGTCACAATTATATAAAAATTTAAAAAAACTTTAGTTTTGCCTACTCTAAGATTATAACCACTTAAAGTTCAGGATGAGTGTATTTTAATGGTCCAATGCTAGTTTATCTTGGGCAACTAATAAGGCATTTATACTTTCTTTTTATAGCAATGTTTCAACTCATTACCAACTAGTGACTTGAAATTAAATTTTTTTCATTTAACTATCATGTAAGTTATTAATCATTAAAATATAAGAGCTTAGAATATTGTTATAATATAATGGAGTGAGGATATTGTGTGTTGGTCTACTTTTGTAGTGGAAATTGGAACTCTAACTCGCTCTCACGAATTATCAATTTATGGCAATAGACTATATAATTAAATAATATTGAGAAACAATATATTATATTGGAATAATTATGTAATATAATGACATAACTATATTTTATGTGGTAATAGTTATATCCAACCTTCTTTTCAAGAAAACATAGAATCGATAGTTATAATAATGCTTTTCACGGATGAAAGTTAATATTTAAAATTTCGTTTGGGTTATCTTTTCTACAAGCTCACATTTAACTATTTCAATTTTATCGATAAAATTTGAGAGACATATATTTTAATAATTTTTAGATCATTTCGAAGTAAAATAATGACAACGCATAATGCATTACAATTTATTGTTTATGATATTAAGACAATGAACCTAATCGTGTACAGCGGGGACTATAGGATTATGTAGAGGAGGAATGATAAAAGGTTTTATATCGAATGATTTGATGTCATCTCCAGCTATAGCCTCTTTGATAGCAATGGCTAAAGAACAAAAGTAATTCAATTAGTAAAATATTTTGAAACAAACTCTAAATTTTAACAAGCATACGAAGCAATAAAAACTATTATCGAATATAACAAAATTAGTAAAAGAAACAAGCTTTTAGATTTGCATCAAAAGAATTGAAGATAACTCTTCACTTAACATATTTCCTATATGGTCAGCATTGAGAAGAACTTGGTGTTATTTATCATTGTTTTAATATCAAAACTACAATAATGCTGGATCATACGCTATTTCAAATACTATAAGTAAATAAATAATAATTACTACTGACCTAAGATTTTTGCCAACTCTTCTAATGCTGAAGATGATGTTGGAGGAAGCTTATCAGACGCTACCGAGAAAAATTGCATTGTCGTTAAGAGGAGGAAGACCATCAGGCTAATGAGAAGTTGTCTTAGAAACATGATGGGCCAACACTTGAATATTTGTAAATGAAATTACAATACTGAAGTAATATATCTTGATGGATGAATTGTTTTATCGCAAGAGTGAGTTGCTTTAAAAATTAGGATTAATTAAACGTTATGCATGAGGTTTTAGTTTTTTGAAACTGACCATGGTCGTCTAGAAACTGAAATCTTCATTGTATATTGTAACTTTCTTTGCATGCAATAACATATCAAATGGTACAAGGGAAATGTATATAAATTAAATAAAGAATTATGACTTTATACACTATGCTTGTTATATTTATTAATAAATATTTTATAGAAATAATGTCATCTTTTAACATAATGCATATACTTTATGTAAAAATCTAAGATTATTGTATGGTATGTTGAAAAAAATATATTCCATATCCTTCAAGTGCATAAATATAATTGAGAGAGGAATAAGCATCTCTTTTGTAAATTGGCTAGTAATCCTTTAGTCATCCAATACTTTATGCTTTTTTGTGATCAATTACATGAGGCATGGTTCTAAACTCCACACATAGAAATCTTTTTTAAAAATAGAACTAACTTAAATTTTTTTAGATCAATTTTCTTGTAATTTTTGAAAATATAAAAAACAAAAATTCTTACTCTTAGAAATAATAATTTGAATAATATCTAGTTCACCTATATTAATGAACCTAGTCGATGATCTTTTTCATAAAATTTAAAATTTTCAAAATGTGGATGAAATTATTGTCAATTTGACATATTCAAGATGTTTGTTCATTATTTTATATCAAAAGAGCAAACTATTTCAATAAACATCAAGATTATCATGATAATTTGAGTCATAATATGATGTTATCATGATTTTAAACGAGCATGGCAAAGTTAGAAATATTTGTAAAAAAGTCTTGCATTTTATGTTAATTTGTTTCCCCCATGCTAAATAACAAAGATGAATTTTAATAATCAATTGTATAAATATGTGAATTAAAAAGTTAAACATAATCAAAATTTATGAAGACAAATTTGATATTTTGTTAAAATGCCTTAAATATTTGTTTTGCCAACATTGACTTTGCAATCACTTAATTTTCAAGATGAGCAAATTCTAATGCTCTAAGATTATTTTATTATAGGTAACTTATAATGAGAGTTTCTTTTTATAGAAATATTTTGACTTAGTAAATGCTAGTGACCTAAATTGAGAATTTGTTCATTTAACTATCGACTACGTTATTCATTATCAAAACCTAGTAGCTAATAATATAATTATACTTTAATAAAGTTAGTTTTATGGACATTGATTTGCATTTGTAGAGGAAATTGAAAATCTACCCCTATTACAAGAATTACACATTTAAAATAATAAACTATATAATTAAATAATATCGAAAAAAATTATTCATCTTACTGGAAAATTTCTACAAAATAATGATATAACTTGATTTCATGTGGTAATAGTCATGTCAAAATTTCTTTCTTATAAACTTGGATGTTTCTATTTCTAGAAATAGAAAGAGAGCATTCTTTGATATAATAATACTTGTCATGATTGTTGGCAATCTATAAATATTTAAAATTGATATTTATAATATTGTTTGGGTCATTTTTTCCTCAAGTTGACATCTAACCATATCAATTTTATCGATAATATTAAAGACTTTTGTTTTTATCATTTTTTATTCATCACATATTATGATAATGATAATACATAATGCATTAAAATTTATTTTTTATGATATTAGAAAAACTAAGCTCAAGGAGATGTAAGTTGTACTAGATTTTAAAGGGGAGGTATGATTATAGGATTAATATCAATTGATCTGATCTCATCCCCAACTATCGCCTCTTTTATAGCAATGGCTAAAAAATAAACGTAATTCATGTTACTAAAATATTTTGAAAGAAGATCTAAATTTTAATAATTATATGATATTATCTAAAATGTTGAATAATATAGCATAATTAGTTAAAAAAAAAAAGCAATCTTGATGGCATTAAAAAAACTACACAAATTTTCACAAACTACTTATTTTTAAGGTCCATATTGTGGTGAACTTGGTGTTATTAATCATAAGTTTTAACATCGAAACATACATAATGCGTCATCGTATATTATTCCGAATATCTTAAGCAAGTGAAACTATATTATTACTAAAATAATATTTTAGCCAACTATTCTAATTCTCAAGATGATGGAGGAGCAATCTCTTTATATGATAGTGCAAAAAATTACATTGTCGTTTAAAGAAGGAAGATCGTTAGGCCAATAAGAAGTTGTCTTCGAACGTGATAGACTAACATTACATTATACGTAAAAAAAATAAATTTTGCATTATTGAAGTAATGTGTAGATGGTTGAATTATTAATCACAAGAGTGAGGTAATATAAAGATTAGGGTCAATTAAATTTTATGCATAATGTTATATTATTTTAATACTTTTAATGTAACTGAAATCTTTATTGTATATAATAACTTCCGTAGTATCTAATAATGTATAAAATGGAAGAATTGAAATGTATAAAAGTTGAATAAAAAATCATGACATCATACAATTTATAAACTATGCTTGTTATATCCATAAGGTAAATATTTTATAAGAATATTATCATCTTTTGACAAGATACTTATAGTTTATATAACACTATTAAGATTTAAATTTAAAAAAATTATTTCATATCTTTCAAGTGCATAAAAGCTACTAAGAGAGGATTTAAAGTTTACTTTGTGAATTACTAATTAATACCTCAGTAGTTTAGTATGTTATGCTCTTTTTGAGATGAAGTATATAAAGCATGGTGTAAAACTCTCGACGCATAGAATTCTTATTTAAAATGAGGCCCAATTTAATTTTTTATGTTGTCAATTTAGTATTCTTGTAATATGAAAAAATCTAAATGTGGATTGAAAATTCTCACTAGTACAATTTTATATTTGAATAATTTCTTGTTCACCTTATTCAGGAATATAGTTGATGATCCTCTTCCAACAAGTTAAAAATATTAAAATACGGATGTATTGATTGTCAACTTGACTTGTTCGAGTCATTTGTTAATTATTTTATATCAGAAGTATAATATTTTATAATAAATATCTATTATCTCATGATAATTTAAATCGAGATATGTTGTTATCAATATTGTATTTGTCGATAATAAACCTAAAAATATTTGTAATTATTTATCTTTGCTTTTATGTTAATTCTTTTACTCAAATCCTAAAAAAGATAAAATTTAATAATGTATTGTTAAAAGGAGTGAACAAAAAGTCAAACATATTAAAAATCTAAAATGTCACAATTATATAAAAATTTAAAAAAACTTTAGTTTTGCCTACTCTAAGATTATAACCACTTAAAGTTCAGGATGAGTGTATTTTAATGGTCCAATGCTAGTTTATCTTGGGCAACTAATAAGGCATTTATACTTTCTTTTTATAGCAATGTTTCAACTCATTACCAACTAGTGACTTGAAATTAAATTTTTTTCATTTAACTATCATGTAAGTTATTAATCATTAAAATATAAGAGCTTAGAATATTGTTATAATATAATGGAGTGAGGATATTGTGTGTTGGTCTACTTTTGTAGTGGAAATTGGAACTCTAACTCGCTCTCACGAATTATCAATTTATGGCAATAGACTATATAATTAAATAATATTGAGAAACAATATATTATATTGGAATAATTATGTAATATAATGACATAACTATATTTTATGTGGTAATAGTTATATCCAACCTTCTTTTCAAGAAAACATAGAATCGATAGTTATAATAATGCTTTTCACGGATGAAAGTTAATATTTAAAATTTCGTTTGGGTTATCTTTTCTACAAGCTCACATTTAACTATTTCAATTTTATCGATAAAATTTGAGAGACATATATTTTAATAATTTTTAGATCATTTCGAAGTAAAATAATGACAACGCATAATGCATTACAATTTATTGTTTATGATATTAAGACAATGAACCTAATCGTGTACAGCGGGGACTATAGGATTATGTAGAGGAGGAATGATAAAAGGTTTTATATCGAATGATTTGATGTCATCTCCAGCTATAGCCTCTTTGATAGCAATGGCTAAAGAACAAAAGTAATTCAATTAGTAAAATATTTTGAAACAAACTCTAAATTTTAACAAGCATACGAAGCAATAAAAACTATTATCGAATATAACAAAATTAGTAAAAGAAACAAGCTTTTAGATTTGCATCAAAAGAATTGAAGATAACTCTTCACTTAACATATTTCCTATATGGTCAGCATTGAGAAGAACTTGGTGTTATTTATCATTGTTTTAATATCAAAACTACAATAATGCTGGATCATACGCTATTTCAAATACTATAAGTAAATAAATAATAATTACTACTGACCTAAGATTTTTGCCAACTCTTCTAATGCTGAAGATGATGTTGGAGGAAGCTTATCAGACGCTACCGAGAAAAATTGCATTGTCGTTAAGAGGAGGAAGACCATCAGGCTAATGAGAAGTTGTCTTAGAAACATGATGGGCCAACACTTGAATATTTGTAAATGAAATTACAATACTGAAGTAATATATCTTGATGGATGAATTGTTTTATCGCAAGAGTGAGTTGCTTTAAAAATTAGGATTAATTAAACGTTATGCATGAGGTTTTAGTTTTTTGAAACTGACCATGGTCGTCTAGAAACTGAAATCTTCATTGTATATTGTAACTTTCTTTGCATGCAATAACATATCAAATGGTACAAGGGAAATGTATATAAATTAAATAAAGAATTATGACTTTATACACTATGCTTGTTATATTTATTAATAAATATTTTATAGAAATAATGTCATCTTTTAACATAATGCATATACTTTATGTAAAAATCTAAGATTATTGTATGGTATGTTGAAAAAAATATATTCCATATCCTTCAAGTGCATAAATATAATTGAGAGAGGAATAAGCATCTCTTTTGTAAATTGGCTAGTAATCCTTTAGTCATCCAATA